>NC_092043.1:46152097-46402097 GCF_003086295.3 Arachis hypogaea
TTCTACCTTAGATTGGGTGGATATCTCTTGGATTCTTTAACCGGAATCTTCGTGGTATAAGCTAGAACTGATGGCGGCATTCAAGAGAATCCGGAAGGTCTAAACCTTGTCTGTGGTATTCTGAGTAGGATTCAATGATTGAATGACTGTGACGAGCTTCAAACTCCTGAGGGCGGGGCGTTAGTGACAGACGCAAAAGAATCATTGGATTCTATTCCGGCCTGATTGAGAACCGACAGATGGATAGTCGTGCCGTGACAGGGTGCGTTGAACATTTCCACTGAGAGGATGGGAGGTAGCCACTGACAACGGTGAAACCCTTGCATACAGCTTGCCATGGAAAGGAGTAAGAAGGATTGGATGAAGACAGTAGGAAAGCAGAGAGACGGAAGGGACACAGCATCTTCATGCGCTTATCTGAAATTCCTACCAATGAATTACATAAGTATCTCTATCTTTATCTCTATGTTATTCGTATATCACCCATACCCATTTGAGTTTGCCTGACTAAGATTTACAAGGTGACCATAGCTTGCTTCATACCAACAATCTCTGTGGGATCGACCCTTACTCGCGTAAGGTTTATTACTTGGACGACCCAGTACACTTGCTGGTTAGTTGTGCGAAGTTGTGTTTATGCCATGGTATTGAACACCAAGTTTTTGGATTCATTACCAGGGATTATTTGAGTTGTGAAAAGTATTGATCACAATTTCGTGCACCACCTGGGCAGTATGTAAGGGTTGTGGTTCGTCCCACTTGCTCTATATTAGTAACTGAGATACCTGGGCAGTAACAAAGGTTATGGTTCGTCCCACTTGCTCTAGGTTAAGTTATTGAGATGCCTGGATAGTATGCAAGATTCTGGTTTGTTCCACTTGATCTGGGTTGAGTTTGTAAACACCCGCTTGAGTAGTATGCAGGAGTAGTGGTTCGTTCCACTTGTTCTAAATTAAGCAGGTAGTATGCAAGGGTTGTGTCTTAGTTTCACTTGCTCCACGAGGTGGTGTTTCTGTCCAGGGTTCACTACCAAACATGTCGGGTTTGGTTGTATGACCGACAGATGATATCATCGGCCATAGAGCAATCATGCATCATATGCACTTGTACATTTTGTTTGAGTATGCATTTATTTGGCTTGCCTAATTGCTTATCTATAACTAACTACTATTTGATCTATTTGCCATATCTATTTCTATATTTGTGTTTTTCTTGTTTGTCTTGTTTGTGTTTGTTTCTGAGAGATCCCTCATGCTGGTGGAGAAAACGCTGAGGGTTATTCCACATGGTAAAATGGAGGTTTGAAGAGAATGGAAAGTGAAGAGTTAGATTAGATTCCTTAGTTATAGTTACCTTATTCTGGTTTAGTGAAAATTTTAGGATCAATATGGGTGGTTGGAGTTTTGGAATGCCTCTGGCTTTTCGGGACATCATTTATTATTTATGCGGGTACTTTTACCATATTGAGAATCTCTGATTCTCATTCTATATATGTTTTGTTGTTTTTAGATGCAAGAGATGACGCACCTTACTGAGCGTGCTGGATTTGTTTTCTTGGAAGCGAAGACTTATCTTTTGGGACTTATATTCTGTTTTAGTTTATGTATTTTATTCTCCACTTTTGTACCTTATGTTGTATATCATCTCTTTTAGAGGATTATTTTGGAAAAACAGGACTTTTCTGTTATTGCTATTTTGAGGGTTGTGTGTGTGTGTGTGTGTGTGTGTGTGTGTGTGTGTGTGTGTGTGTGTGTGTGTGTGTGTGTGTGTGTGTGTTGCACGAAATTGTGATCTCTAATAATGGCATTCAACTTGGTATGCGTGTTTATAACTCAGCACTTTCTTCACAACTTCACATAACTAACCAGCAAGTGCACTGGGTCGTCCAAGTAATAAACCTTACGTGAGTAAGGGTCGATCCCACGGAGATTATTGGTATGAAGCAAGCTATGGTCATCTTATAAATCTTAGTTAGGCGGATAATAATTGGTTATGGAGTTTTCGAATAATAATAATAAATAAACAGGAAATAAATATAGAAATACTTATGTAAATCATTGATGGAAATTTCAGATAGGCGTATGAAGATGTTGTGCTCCTTCTGAATCTCTGCTTTCCTACTACCTTCATCCAATCCTTCTTACTCCTTTCCATGGCAAGCTGTATGTAGGGCATCACCGTTGTCAATGGCTACATCCCATCCTCTCAGTAAAAAAGGTCCAAATGCTCTATCACAGCACGGCTAATCATCTGTCGGTTCTCGATCATGCCGGAATAGAATCCATTGATTCTTTTGTGTTTGTTATCACACCCAACAATCGCGAGTTTGAAGCTCGTCACAGTCATTCAATCCCTGAATCCTACTCGGAATACCACAGACAAGGTTTAGACTTTTCAGATTCTCATGAATGCCGCCATTAATTCTAGCTTATACTACGAAGATTCTGATTAAGGAATCTAAGAGATATGCGTTCGGTCTAAGGTAGAACGGAGGTGGTTGTCAGTCACGTGTTCATAGGTGAGAATGCTGATGAGTGTCACAGATCATCACATTCATCATGGTGAAGTGCAACGAATATCTTAGAATAGGAATAAACTGAATTGAATAGAAAATAGTAGTAATTGCATTAAAACTTGAGGTGCAGCAGAGCTCCACACCCTTAATCTATGGTGTGTAGAAACTTCACCGTTGAAAATACATAAGTGATGAAGGTCCAGGCATGGCCGAATGGCTAGCCCCCAAAACGTGATCAATAGTCTCCTAAAATGAATAATGGAATAAAACCGAGACCAAAGATGTTTAATACAATAGTAAAATGTCCTATTTATACTAGACTAGTTACTAGGGTTTACAGAAGTAAGTAATTGATGCAGAAATCTACTTCCGGGGCCCACTTGGTGTGTGCTTGGGCTGAGCTTAAGCTTTACACGTGCAGAGACTTCTTTTGGAGTTCAACGCCAAGTTATAACATGTTTTTGGCATTCAACTCTGGTTCGTGACGTGTTTCTGGCGTTTGACTCCAGAATGCAGCATGGAACTGGCGTTGAGCGCCAGTTTATGTCATCTAATCACGAATAAAATATGGACTATTATATATTGCTAGAAATCTCTGGATATCTACTTTTCAACGCCTTTGAGAGCGTGCCATTTGTAGTTCTATAGCTCCAGAAAATCCATTTCGAGTGCAGAGAGGTCAGAATCCAACAGCATCAGCAGTCCTTTGTCAGCCTTTTATCAGAGTTTTGCTCAGGTCCCTCAATTTCAGCCAGAAAATACCTAAAATCACAAAAAAATATACAAACTCATAGTAAAGACCAGAAATGTGAATTTATCATAAAAACTAATGAAAACATCCCTAAAAGTAGCTAGATCCTACTAAAAACTACCTAAAAACAATGCCAAAAAGCGTATAAATTATCCGCTCATCACAACACCAAACTTAAATTGTTGCTTGTCCCCAAGCAACTGAAAATTAATTAGGATAAAAAGAAGAGAATATACTATAAATATCATAATATTAATGAATATTAATTCTAATTAGATGAGCGGGACTTGTAGCTTTTTGCTTCTGAACAGTTTTGGCATCTCACTTTATCCTTTGAAGTTTAGAATGATTGACATCTCTAGGAACTTAGAATTTCAGATAGTGTTATTGATTCTCCTAATTAAATTTGTTGATTCTTGAACACAGCTACTTTCATGAGTCTTGGCCGTGGCCCTAAGCACTATATTTTCCAGTATTACCACTGGATACATAAATGCCACAGACACATGACTGGGTGAACCTTTTCAGATTGTGACTCAGCTTTGCTAAAGTCCCCAGTTAGAGGTGTCCAGATCTCTTAAGCACACTCTTTTTGCTTTGGATCACGACTTTAACCACTCAGTCTCAAGCTTTTCACTTGGACTTGCATGCCACAAGCACATGGTTAGGGACAGCTTGATTTAGCCGCTTAGGCCTGGATTTTATTTCCTTCGGCCCTCCTATCCATTGATGCTCAAAGCCTTAGATCCTTTTCACCCTTGCCTTTTGGTTTTAAGGGCTATTGGCTTTTTCTGCTTGCTTTTTCTTTTTCTTTCTATATTTTTTTCACAAAAATTTTTTTTCGCAAGCTTTGTTCTTCACTGCTTTTTCTTGCTTCAAGAATCAATTTCATGATTTTTCAGATTATCAATAACATTTTTCTTTATTCATCATTCTTTCAAGAGCCAACAATTTTAACATTCATAAACAACAAGATAAAAAATATGCACTGTTCAAGCATTCATTCAGAAAACAAAAAGTATTGTCACCACATCAATATAATTAAATTAATTTCAAGGATAAATTCAAAACTCATGTACTTCTTGTTCTTTTGAATTAGGAACATTTTTCATTTAAGAAAGGTGAAGGATTCATGGAATTATTCATAGCTTCAAGACATAGTTACTACATACTAATGATCATGTAATAAAGACACAAACATAGATAACATAAAGCTTAAAAATCGAAAAATAGAGAAATAAGAACAAGGAATGAGTCCACCTTAGTGATGGTGGCACTTTCTTCTTGAAGAACCAATGATATCCTTGAGCTCTTCTATGTCTCTTCCTTGCCTTTGTTGTTCCTCCCTCATTGCTCTTTGATCTTCTCTAATTTCATGGAGAATGATGGAGTGCTCTTGATGTTCCACCCTTAATTGATCCACATTGTAACTCAAATCTTCCAGAGAAGTGTTGAGTTGTTCCCAATAATTGTTGGGAGAAAAGTGCATCCCTTGAGGCATTTCTGGGATTTCTTGGTGATGAGCTTCCTCATGCGTCTCTTGGGATCCATGAGTGGGCTCTCTTGTTTGCTCCATCCTCTTCTTAGTGATGGGCTTATCCTCCTCAATGGGGATGTATCCTTCTATGATAACTCCAGCTGAGTAATATAAATGGCAAATAAGATGAGGAAAAGCTAGCCTTGCCATGGTGGAGGACTTTTCGGCTATTTTGTAGAATTCAAGGGAGACGACTTCATGAACTTCTACTTCCTCTCTAATCATGATGCTATAGATCATGATGGCCCGATCCACAGTAACTTCGGATCGGTTGCTAGTGGGGATGATAGAGCGTTGGATGAACTCCAACCATCCTCTAGCCACAGGCTTGAGGTCCAGTCTTATTAATTGATTGGCTTGCCTTTGGAGTCTCTTTTTCATTGAGCTCCTTCAACACATATGTCCATAAAGACTTGGTCCAACATTTGATCAAAGTTGACCCTTCTTGTGTAGGGGCGTGCATCTCCTTGCATCATGGGCAAGTTAAACGCCAACCACATATTTTCCGGACTAAAATCTAAGTATTTCCCCCAAACCATTGTAAGATAATTCTTTGGATTCGGGTTCACACTTTGATCATGGTTCCTAGTGATCCATGCATTGGCATAGAACTCTTGAACCATTAAGATTCTGACTTGTTGAATGGGGTTGGTCAGAACTTCCCAACTTCTTCTTTGGATCTCATGTCGGATCTCCGGATACTCATTTTTCTTGAGTTTGAAAGGGACCTCAGGGATCACCTTCTTCTTGGCCACAACATCATAGAAGTGGTCTTGATGGGCTTTAGAGATGAATCTCTCCATCTCCCATGACTCGGAGGTGGAAGCTTTTGTCTTCCCTTTCCCTTTTCTAGAGGTTTCTCCGGCCTTAGGTGCCATCAATGGTTATGGAAAAATAAAAAAAAAAGCTATGCTTTTACCACACCAAACTTAGAATATTGCTCGCCCTCGAGCAAGAGAAGAAATAATAGATGAAGAAGAAGAAGATATGGAGGAGAGGGAAAGAGGGTTATGTTTCGGCCAAGGAGGAGAAGAGAGGGTTGTGTTGTGTGAAAATGAAGAAGAATGGAGGGGTTTATATAGTGGAGGGAGAGGGGTTAAGGTTCGGCTATTTAGGATGGGTTTGGGTGGGAAAGAGATTTTGAATTTTGAAGGTAGGTGGGGTTTATGGGGAAGAGTGGAAGGATGTGAGTGGTAAAGAGGTGATGGAAAAGAAAGATTGAGGTGATTGTTGAAGGGTTTTGGGGAAGAGTGTTATTGGATTGTGTGAAGAGGATAGAAGGTGAGTTGAGGTAGGTGGAGATCCTGTGGGGTCCACAGATCCTGATATGATCATGTGGGGACCACAGATCCTGTGGTGTCAAGGATTTAACAACCCTGCACTAATTAGGCGTGTGAAATGCCTTGCATGCAATTCTGGCGTTTGAACGCCAGATTGATGCTTGTTTTGGGCGTTCAGCGCCCATCTGTAGCATGTTTCTGGCGTTGAACGCCAGCCAGATGCTTCTTACTGGTGTTCAAACGCCAGTAAGCCCTTCCTCTAGGGTGTGCTTTTTCTTCTGCTGTTTTTGATCCTGTTTT
Organism: Arachis hypogaea; assembly: GCF_003086295.3. NCBI lineage: Eukaryota > Viridiplantae > Streptophyta > Magnoliopsida > Fabales > Fabaceae > Arachis > Arachis hypogaea. Next base: position 46,158,481 of record NC_092043.1, read on the forward strand.
TAATTTTAATATTTATTTTGTGACTCCACATGATCATGAACCTAATAAAACATAAAAGAACAATAAAAGAAAAATAAAATAAGATAAATAAAAATTGGGTTGCCTCCCAATAAGCGCTCCTTTAATGTCACTAGCTTGACAGTGGGCTCTCATGGAGCCTCAAAGGTGATTAGGTCAATGTTGGACTCCCAACACCAAACTTAGAGTTTGAATGTGGGGATTCAACACCAAACTTAGAGTTTGGTTGTGGCCTCCCAATACCAAACTTAGAGTTTGATTGTGGGGGCTCTGTTTGACTCTTTATTGAGAGAAGTTTTTCATGCTTCCTCTCCATTGTTAAAGAAGAACACCCTTGGGTCTTAAACACAAGGTAATCCCCATTCAATTGAAGGACTAATTCTACTCTGTTAACATATATCACAGCTCCTGCTGTGGCTAGGAAAGGTCTTCCAAGGATGATGCATTCATCCTCCTCCTTTCTAGTGTCTAAGATTATGAAATCAGCAGGGATGTAAAGGCCTTCAACCTTTACCAACACGTCCTCTACCAATCCATAAGCTTGTCTTACTGACTTGTCTGCCATTTACAATGAGAATATGATAGGTTATACTTTAATGATCCCCAGCTTCTCCATTACAGAGAGTGGCATAAGATTTATGCCTGACTCTAAGTCAAACAGAGCCTTTTCAAAGGTCATGGTGCCTATGGTACAGGGTATTAAGAATTTACCAGGATCTTGTTTCTTTTGAGGTAAAGTTTGCTGAACCCATGTATCTAGTTCACTAATGAGCAAGGGAGGTTTACCTTCCCAAGTCTCATTACCAAACAACTTGGCATTCAGCTTCATGATAGCTCCTAGATATTGAGCAACTTACTCTCCAGTTACATCTTCATCCTCTTCAGAGGAAGAATAGTTTTCAGAGCTCATGAATGGCAGAAGGATGTTTAATGGGATCTCTATGGTCTCTATATGAGCCTCAGATTCTTTTAAGTCCTCAATAAAGAACTCCTTCTTGGTTGGGAGACGTCCCATGAGGTCTTCCTCATTGGGATTCACGTCCTCCCCTTCCTCCTTGCATTCAGCCATATTGACTATATCAATGGCCTTGCACTCTCTCTTTGGATTCTCTTCTGTATTGCTTGGAAGAGTACTAGGAGGAGTTTCAGTGACTTTCTTACTCAGCTGGCCCACTTGTGCCTCCAAATTTTGATGGAAGACCTTGTTTCACTCATGAAGCTTAAAGTGGCCTTAGACAGATCAGAGACTATATTTGATATGTTAGAGGTGCTCTGCTCAAAATTCTCTGTCTGTTGCTGAGAAGATGATGGAAAAGGCTTGCTATTGCTAAACCTGTTTCTTCCACCATTATTAAAGCCTTGTTGAGGCTTTTGTTGATCCTTCCATGAGAAATTTAGATGATTTTTCCATGAAAAATTATAGGTGTTTCCATAGGGTTCACCCATGTAATTTACCTCTGCCATCGCAGGGTTTTCGGGATCATAAGCTTCTTCTTCAGAAGATGCCTCTTTAGTACTGTTGGATGCATTTTGCCATCCATTCAAACTTTGAGAAATCATGTTGACTTGCTGAGTCAACATTTTGTTCTGAGCCAATATGGCATTCAGAGCATCAATTTCAAGAACTCCCTTCCTCTGAGGCGTCCCATTATTCACGGAATTACTCTCAGAAGTGTACATGAATTGGTTATTTACAACCATTTCAATAAGTTCCTGAGCTTCTGCAGGCGTTTTCTTTAGGTGAATGGATCCACCTGCAGAATGGTCTAGTGACATCTTAGAGAACTCAGACAGACCATAATAGAATATATCTATCATGGTTCACTCTGAAAACATGTCAGAATGACACTTTTTGGTCATCTGCTTGTATCTTTCCCAAGTTTCATAGAGGGATTCACCATCTTTTTGCTTGAAAGTCTGAACATCCACTCTAAGCTTGCTCAGCTTTTGAGGAGGAAAGAATTTAACCAAGAAAGCCGTGACCAGCTTATCCCAAGAGTCTAGGCTATCCTTAGGTTGTGAGTCCAACCATGTTCTAGCTCTATCTCTTACAGCAAAAGGGAAAAGCATGAGCCTGTAGACTTCAGGATCTACTCTATTAGTCTTAACAGTCTCACAGATCTGCAAGAACTCAGTTAAAAATTGGTAGGGATCTACTGATGGAAGTCCATGAAACTTGCAGTTTTGTTACATTAGAGCAACTAGTTAAGGTTTCAGCTCAAAATTGTTTGCTCCAATTGCAGGAATTGAGATGCTTCTTCCATCAAACTTGGAAGTAGGTGTAGTATAATCACCAAGCATCCTCTTTGCATTATTATTGTTGGGTTCGGCTGCCATATCCTTTTCTTGTTCGAAAATTTCAGTAAGGTTGTCTCTGGATTGTTGTAGTTTAGCTTCTCTTAGTTTTCTCTTCAGAGTCCTTTCAGGTTCAGGATCAGCTTCAACAAGAATGCATTTTTCCTTATTCCTGCTCATATGAGAAAGAAGAGAACAAAAAAGGAAGAGGAATCCTCTATGTCACAGTATAGAGATTCATTTATGTTAGTAGAAGAAGAAAGGGAATAAGAGTGAAGAAGAATGAATAATCCAAAAACAAGGGTGAGGATAGGAGCAGAGATTTGAGATGAAGAGAAGTGTTAGTAAATGAATAAATAAATAGACTAAGATGAGAGAGAAAAGTTTTCGAAAATAATTTTTGAAAAGGAGTTAATGATTTTCGAAAATTAAAGGTGAAATAAAATTAAAATTAAAATTTAAAACAATTAATTAATTAAAAAGAATTTTGAAAAGGAAGAGATATTTTCGAAAAATTGATAGGGAAAATTAGTTAGGTGGTTTTGAAAAAGATAAGAAACAAATAAAAAGACAATTAGTTAGTTGAAAAAGATTTGAAAATTAATTTTGAAAAGATAAGAAGATAAGAAGATATTTTGAAATCAAATTTTTGAAAGAGATATGATTAAAAAGATATGGTTGGAAAAGATTTAATTTTTAAAATTAAGATTAATTACTTGACTAACAAGAAACTAAAAGATATGATTCTAGAATTTAAAGATTGAACCTTTCTTAACAATAAAGTAACAAACTTCAAATTTTTGAATCAATCACATTACTTGTTAGTTAAGTTTCAAAAATTTGAAATAAAATAAGAAAAAGATTTTGAAAAATAGTTTTAAATTTTCGAAAATCATAAGATAAAAGTAAAAGGGATTTGATTTTTGAAAAAGATTTTGAAAAGATAAGATTTTTTTAAATTGAAAATTTGACTTGACTTATAAGAACTAACTAATTTTAAAATTTTTTGACTAAGTCAACTCAAATTTTTGAAATTTTGAGAGAAATAAGGAGAAGATATTTTTTTATTTTTTGAATTTTTTAATTTTTAATGATGAGAGAGAAAAACAACAAAAATGACTCACAACATGAACATTATGAATCAAAACTCATGATGCATGCAAGAACACTATGAATGTCAAGATGAACACCAAGAACACTTTGAAGATCATGATGAACATCAAGAACATATTTTTGAAAAAAACTTTTGATGCAAAGAAAACATGCAAGACACCAAACTTAGAAATCTTTAATGCCTAGACACTATGAATGCAAGAATGCACATGAAAAACAACAAAAAAAACACAAAACAAGAAAATATCAAGATCAAACAAGAAGACTTACTAATAACAACTTGAAGATCATGAAGAACACATGTATGAATTTTCAAAAAATGCATAAATTTTAAAAATATGTAATTGACACCAAACTTAAAATTGACTCTAGACTCAAACAAGAAACACAAAATATTTTTGATTTTTATGATTTTATAATTTTTTTTGGATTTTTGTATATTTTTTTCAAAAACATATAGGAAAAATAAAATAAGAAATTCAAAATTTTTAATAAGAATTTCAGGAATCTTTCAATGTTAGTCTAAAGCTCCGATCCAGAAATTGGACATGGCTTAATAGCCAGCCAAGCTTTAGCATACATAGTTCAAGCATGTGAAGAGGAAGCCTCAGTTCAAAAGAATTTAGACATGGCTTTACAGTCAACCAGGCTACAACATGCTTCATGAAATACTAGAATTCATTCTTAAAAATTTAGAATAATTTTTTCAAAAACAGAAGTAAAATTTTTTTGAAAGATTTTTGAAAATTTTTTGAAAATAAAACAAAAAGAAAATTACCTAATCTGAGCAACAAGATGAACCGTCAGTTGTCCAAACTCGAACAATCCCCGGCAACGGCGCCAAAAACTTGGTGCTGTTGCCAGATCAGAAAAACTTGGCGCTGTTGTTGCACGTAATTGTGATTCAAACAATCCTCGGCAACGGCGCCAAAAACTTGGTGCACGAAATTGTGATCTCTAATAATGGCACTCAACTTGGTATGCGCGTTTATAACTCAACACTTTCTTCACAACTTCGCACAACTAACCAGCAAGTGCACTGGGTCGTCCAAGTAATAAACCTTATGTGAGTAAGGGTCGATCCCACGGAGATTGTTGGTATGAAGCAAGCTATGGTCATCTTATAAATCTCAGTTAGGCAGATAATAATTGGTTATGGAGTTTTCGAATAATAATAATAAATAAACAGGAAATAAAGATAGAAATACTTATGTAAATCATTAACGAGAATTTCAGATAGGCGTATGAAGATGCTATGCTCCTTCTGAATCTCTGCTTTTCTACTACCTTCATCCAATCCTTCTTACTCATTTTCATGGCAAGCTGTATGTAGGGTATCACCGTTGTCAATGGCTACATCCCATCCTCTCAGTGAAAAAGGTCCAAATGCTCTATCACAGCACGGCTAATCATCTGTCGGTTCTCGATCATGCCGGAATAGAATCCATTTATTCTTTTGCGTTTGTCATCACGCCCAACAATCGCGAGTTTGAAGCTCGTCATAGTCATTCAATCCCTGAATCCTACTCGGAATACCACAGACAAGGTTTAGACTTTCCGGATTCTCATGAATGCCGCCATCAATTCTAGCTTATACCACGAAGATTCTGATTAAGGAATCTAAGAGATATGCGTTCGGTCTAATATAGAACGGAGGTGGTTGTCAGTCACGTGTTCATAGGTGAGAATGCTGATGAGTGTCACGGATCATCACATTCATCATGGTGAAGTGCAACGAATATCTTAGAATAGGAATAAACTGAATTGAATAGAAAATAGTAGTAATTATATTAAAACTTGAGGTACAGCAGAGCTCTCCACACCCTTAATCTATGGTGTGTAGAAACTCCACCGCTGAAAATACATAAGTGATGAAGGTCCAGGCATGGCCGAATGGCCAGCCCCCAAAACGTGATCAATAGTCTCCTAAGATGAATAATGGAATAAAACCGAGACCAAAGATGTCTAATACAATAGTAAAATGTCCTATTTATATTGGACTAGCTACTAGGGTTTACAGAAGTAAGTAATTGATGCAAAAATCTACTTCCGGGGCCCACTTGGTGTGTGCTTGGGCTGAGCTTGAGCTTTACACGTGCAAAGGCTTCTTTTGGAGTTGAACGCCAAGTTGTAACGTGTTTTTGGCGTTCAACTCTGGTTCGTGACGTGTTTCTGGCGTTTGACTCCAGAATGCAGCATGGAACTGGCGTTGAGCGCCAGTTTACGTCGTCTAATCACAAATAAAGTTTGGACTATTATATATTGCTGGAAAACTCTGGATGTCTACTTTCCAACGCTGTTGAGAGCGTGCCATTTGGAATTCTGTAGCTCCAAAAAATTTATTTCGAGTTCAGGGAGGTCAGAATCCAACAACATCAGCAGTCCTTTGTCAGCCTTTTATCAGAGTTTTGCTCAGGTCCCTCAATTTCAGCCAGAAAATACCTGAAATCACAGAAAAACACACAAACTCATAGTAAAGTCCAGAAATGTGAATTTAGCATAAAACTAATGAAAACATCCCTAAAAATAGCTAGATACTACTAAAAACTACCTAAAAACAATGCCAAAAAGCATATAAATTATCCGCTCATCAGTGTGTCTTTTGATTTTCTGTATAAGCTTTTGTCTTATCATTTTTCGTTAGTGATGCATCTTCGGTTTTGTTTTGATCGTACCTTTTTCTTTTAAGGCTGCTAGCTATTTTATCCTTGTTATGTATGTATGTATTTTACTTTTAGAGGTCGTAGCACCTCGTCACTTTTAATTTACGTCCTAGGCATAAAGCTCTGTGTGGTAGGGTGTTACAATAATCATACTAAAATTAGTCACTAAAATAATCATTGGCTATAAAATAAAGGTACTTTATTAGATAGTTGTATTTATATGTCAGACACATTTCAAATACAATATTTATCAACACTCTTTTTTGTGTCTAACCGTGTCTTGATAAAAAAAATAAATTTTTTTTACTAGATACGCTTAGACACACCTTAATACCATCAATACTCACTTTTTATATCCAACTGTATCTTGATAAAAAAAAAATAAACTTTTTTTACTAGACACACTTAGACACACCTTAATACCATTACATATTAGCGTGTTTAATCATATTCTTAATATATATTCTTAAAATGAGTTTAGAATTAATATATATTATAATTTATTAAATAAAAAATATTTTAAATACTTTATCTAATTTGAAAATATTAAAAAAAGTTAAAAATTTAATTTATATTTTAATATTAATATATATCAAAATATCATATATATATATATATATATATATCGTATCCCTGGGTCTTATAAGAATCTAAAATTTGTGTCTGACTCATGTCGTGTTGTGTCCCGTATTTGTATTAGTATTAGTATTTGTGCATCATAGGCCACTAGTATGAAACATATGTTGACATACAAAATACACATTGAAAATAAATTAAATAATACATGTGTTTATACACAAATACATAATAATTGATTTTGTGACTAATTTTAGCATACACGTAACCTTTAATTTTTTATTAAATTAAGAATAAAACTCATAAATTTTATATTTCGCTAATTTTTATCTAAGATTCGAATTTTTTTATATAAAAATTTTGAATTTAATTTTAATATCTTACACAGTCATATAATAATAATTGTTATTTTAGATGATTTATTTATGCAATCAATATAAAATTAATGATGTGGCTTTAGATAATTGTGATGATCAAATTAAATTCAAAACTTAATTCTTACACACTCGTACATATAAAACTTTTATATTGTGATGATCAAAATTAAATTCAAAAATTATTTTAAAAGAAAGACACTGAATGCATTGAATCATTGAATAGTTGAAGTATTTCCATTTCAACCTTCTTAACTGTTACGATGGGTAACCGGAGATTAATGGATTGGATGATGTTGGTTGGCCCAATCGTTGGAAAGAGGAGGCCTTCGTGTGGATCGGCACCTGGGGGGCCTTCGTCCGACTTGTGCGCGTGAAAGAATGGGGGGTGGTACCTGCAAAGACACTCCAATGCCTAAGTCAGCAAGAGCGTGAGCAGGTCTAGAGAGTATTGGGACTTAGAGATACCTGAGGAATGTCAGTGTATTTATAGTGGTGAACCAATAACCACCGTTGAGGTAGTGCCACTTTTTTAGGGTGTTAACCATCCCTTTATCTTGGGGAGGTTAAGATATGGATACTGGAAGTGGTTAGAGAGATTTTAGGGGCAGTTACTCATTCGAATGAGTGCTTATCTGCCAGTTAACCCCCGTCCCCGACTTCTTTAAAACAAGTCGTGGTGAGCACCGACTTCGTAAGACGAAGGTCGGTGCCGAGTGAGGCCCAATCCATGGAATTAGGCATTTTGTTTGGACTTGGGCCTTTACTGTTGGGCTAGGGTATGAACATTAACCTATGCTGCAAAGATAGGACGCTAGCTAGGAAAATTTAATAACTTTTATTACTCCTATATTAAACATAGAGAAAGAAAAAAAAGGACATTTATTTAATAGTAATTTTATTGCTTAAATAATTATGGAGTGTTCCAATAATAACATTTCTCAACAACTAAGAAACTATTGTTTGGAGTTCTCCCCTCTTTCTTCTTTAACTAGTAACTAGTAACTAGTAATAGTCTTATGATTCATACAGGCTGATAGTATTTGATAGTCTATGGATACTGAAAATAAACATTTTGAGGTTCTTTATTCACTGATTCTAAGCAAGGAACACGTATATCAATGAAATACCATAGTCATCGTCAGTTGCTACCTGCTTATGATATCACATTAGAAATTATTTTTATACTAGTTTTTTTTTTTTTTTTTTCCGGACATTGAGCCAGCTTACTTTTATTCTACTACACAATATAGCAAAGAAAAGTGAATCAACTGAGTGTACAAGAAATTTTGACTTTTGAGTGCATGTAACACAAGCTCATATACTATCAACGAACTCTCCAATAGAATTGAAAGATGATCCACCATCAAGGACAGCATTCCTAGCCATATCTTTCATCTCTTGCAACTTCTTGTGCACAATACTATCTTTCTCCATCAATTTTTTCAGTCCTTTCTCTATCTCATCTGCCATTACAACATCACTTCCAGTTCTATATTCCAGTTTTAACTCCAATGCTAATCCAAACTCTTTCACCATCCTAAAAGCATTCAGTTGCTGTTCTGCATAGATAGGCCATGTCAATATTGGTACCCCAAACCACAAGCTCTCCAAAATAGAGTTCCAACCACAATGCGACACGAAGCCACAAACAGCTTTGTGTGCAAGAATCTCAATTTGTGGCACCCATTCGCAAATCATTCCCATGCCTTCCATCCATTCTAAGAACCCTTCTGGCAAGGCACTCTCATCATCATTGGCTTTGTTCGGTGGTGAACGCATAGCCCACAAGAACCTAACTCCACTACGCTGAAGCGCCGTAGCTATTTCCCTTGTTTGGGATGGACTAAAGCTTCCCCTACTCCCAAAACACAGAAAAACAACAGAAGAAGTTTCTTGGTTATCAAGAAATCTCAATATCATATCATATTGGGTTTGTTCTAACTTTGAGTTTGGATGAGATTTTGGATTAATCAAAGGACCAATAGCATATATAGGAGGATTTTTCCCATCAGATAATGCATCAATAGCATACTTCTCTATCTCCATAAAAGTGTTAACAATGGTACCTTTGGTGTCTATGAACTTCTGCGCTAGCTTGTGACATGGAACGTATCCATCTTTGCTTAAAAGAGCATCAGGTAAAACCATTGAAGGAACAAGATTTGAGATACCTGGAATCAGTATATCAGGATCAGAATCATTGAAAACATCCTCCATTCGACGATTGCGGAGAGAAAGCATGAGACTTAGAAATCCTGCATTTGATGGCATGTATAAATAAGAAGGGATGCTCAGTTCTCTTCCCACATCAATCAGCGAAGCAAAAACGAAATCTACAACCAACGCAACAGCTGGTTCCGACCCAGAATTCGGATAGGATGATAAAATGCTTTGCACAGTTTCTTTGACGTGCGGCGCAAGGTTCTGCAAAAAGGTCAAGACATAGTATAGTGGAGCTTTCAATAGCAGCTCTGGTGGAAGTGGTTCTATTTCAGGGACGTTGACAAGTTCGATTTGTGATTGTGATGATAAATCTGATTTTATATATGAATCAGAAATGGAGGTGGTAGTGAGCTTGATGCAGAGGATTGTGATGGAAAGGTGGTTATAACGGTTGATTAGAAGTTTTGCAAATTCAAGAGCTGAAGACAAGTGACCAATTCCTGGTGAAGGAATGAAGATCAATTTTGCTTTGTTATTCAGCTCAGTGTCATCCATGTTCTTTGTTCTTCTTAGTCTTTTAGGCTTCTGCAACAATTAAAATGCATGAGGAATTTAAAAACAATAATTACAAAGTTCTCAACAAGAACACGGAACTAGATGAGGCTATGGATGATGCGGTGGCCTTGTTTTTCAATAATCTTCTAGATGCCGAGTGTATCAATGTAGGGTCTAATTCATAATGGAAATATAAAATTAAATTGCAGGCTGCAGGGACTCAAACATTACACTTTCAAAAATGATTTATTTATAGGTAGTTGTTTATTGTTTAAGATAGATAGATATCAATCACACGATAACCTACCAGGATTTTTTTTTCTTAAGAAAATAGTGCATATCAAAAGTCTGACCCTGGTAGCAATTTGCATACTTGATAACATTGTACTATCTGTTTGTTTATTTATTTATAATATATTAAATCTTAATATATACCAAGTCAAACCAATAATACTATAGATGCGATTGGCTCTCAACAACTCAATAGTTAATAGCAAAATACAAAAGGGCACATTGTAATTTGTAATTTTCCACTAATGCTAATAAGTATGACTTAGTGCTAATGCTAATAGCATCATTATCATAGAGGTTTAATCAACATTAAAATAGAGCATATGGGAATAGAAAGATCTGGCAACAGTTTAAGAAAAATTGATAGACCAACTACAATAATTTAATTTTCTACTTATATTATATTAGTCAGAAAATTCTCTACCACACTAATTTATTCATTGGTTCTAAGAAAGGAAAACTATATTCATGAAACACTACAGAATAGTTATAAATTGCTACCTACAATATCCTCAATTAGTTCTTCAACAGAATTCAAAGAAGAGCACCATTAAGGACAGCTTTTCCAGCCATATCCTTCATCTATTTCACCTTCTTGTGCACCACACTATCTTTGTCCATCAACTGTTTCAGCCCCTTTTCAATTTCGTTTGCCATTACAACATCACTATCAGTTCTATAATCCAGTTTTAATTCCAATGCTAATCCAAATTCCTTAACCATCAGAGAAGCATTCAGTTGCTGTTTTGCATAGATAGGCCATGTCAATATTGGCACCCCAAACCACAAGCTCTCCAAAATAGAGTTCCAACCACAATGCGACACAAACACGGCACTTGCTTTGTGAGCGAGAATCTCCACTTGGGGAGACCACTCACAGATCATTCCCCTACCTTCCATCCATTCTAAGAACCCTTCTGGAAAGTTACTCTTGTCGTTGACCTTGGTCAGTTGTGGAGAGCGCATAGCCCACATTGGCGCAGAATACATAGTCCACAAGAACCTATCTCCACAATGCTGAAGTGCCAGTGCTATTTCTCTTGTTTGATATGGACCAAAGCTTCCTCTACTCCCAAAACAGAAAAATAACAGAACATGATGGCTGCTCATCAAGCCATTTCAGTATACTACCACATTGTGCTTGGTCTACATTTGAGTTAGGATGACCTTTGAGATCAATCAAAGGACCAATGGCATAGATAGGAGGGGTTTGACTTTTAGATAATGCATCAATAGAATGCTGCTCGATCTCGGAAAAAGTGTTAATGATCCCTTTGGAGCCTTTGAAACTTTGAGCAAGCTTATAACATGCAACATATCCACCATCTTTGTTTAAAAGAGCATCAGTTAAAACCGCTGAAGGAACTAGTTTGGAGATACCTGGAATCAACAAATCAGGATCAGAATCGTTGAACACATCCTCGACTCAACAGGTTTGGAGGGAAATCATGAGACTGAGAAATCCTGCATTTGTTGGCATGAGCAAATAAGAAGGGATGCTAAACTCTTTTCCTACATCAATCATGGAAGTGCATATAAAATCTACGAACAAAGCAACCACTGGTTTCGAATTAGAGTTTGGATAGGAAGATAGAATGCTCTGCACTGTGTCTTTGACTTGTGGCACAAGGCTTTACATGAATGTCCAGAGTCCAGCCATAATATAATGGAGATTTCAGAAGTAGCTCATGTGGAGGTAGTTCTACTTCGGGGGCATCAATGTGTTTGATATGTTGTTGTGATGAAAAAACTGATTTGATGTATGAATCAGAAGAGGGAGTTGATGAGAGCTTCATGGAAAGGACTGTAATGGAAAGGTGATTACAATGGTTGATTAGGAGTTTTGCAAATTCAAGAGCCAAGGATAATTGGTGAATACCCGGTGAGGGAATGAAGATTGGCTTATCTTGCTTGTTCATCTCAGTTTCCACCATTTTCTTTGTTCGTTTGATGGGGGTCAACTAGGACTTCTGTAAGCTGCAAGGACATAAGTAATAAAAAAAATGAAGTTATTTTCAATACTGAGAACATAATTAAACCAGTATTATTATGAGTGATCATTTTTTAAGAACATTTCTTGATGCTTTGCATGTGATCTGAAGTTATAATTGAAGCACTGATAATATAAAATCAACTGGCAGCTTGCTAAGAACTAAATTTTATTTTTAAAATATGATTTATTTGAAGGCATATCGTTTAGAATAGTTATCAATCACATGAAAAAGAACAAGAATGAGAGACACGAAGAAATAGGCACCCACGAATTCAGGGAATTTGTGGTTTTTGCTTGAAATCTAAGTGAGTACATTTCAATTAAAAAATGTTGATCAGTATTTTGTATGACTTATGCCAATCTCAATTTTTCCATTAATTGAGGTTGATAATGTGAATAAATGAGTTCGATATTACAAGAAAAAGAAAAATTTGGAAAGAAAAGTCAGAGTTCTTTAAGCAAACATTGAAAAAGAAACTGATAGAATTTCACATTTCAATATAAAACTTGTCAACATCTCTCTATTCACGAATCTAAGGAAGCGCAATATTTCACCTATGAAATGCAACAATTGTTTTCAGTAGCTACCTAACATATTATCAATTAGTTCTCCAGCAGAATTAAAAGAAGATCCACCATTGAGGAGAGCCTTCCTAGCCATCTCTTTCATCTCTTTCACCTTCTTGTGCACAACATTATCTCTGTCCATCAATTGTTTCAACCCATTCTCTATCTCATTTGCCGTTACAACATCATTACTACCAAATCTATAATCCAATGTTAGCTCAATTGCTAATCCAAATTCCTTAACCATCCTAAAAGCATTAAGATGTTGTTCTGCATAAATAGGCCATGTCAATATTGGCACCCCAAACCACAAGCTCTCCAAAATAGAGTTCCAACCACAATGTGAAACAAACCCACCAATTGCTTTGTGAGCAAGAACCTCCACCTGTGGCGCCCACTCGCAAATCATTCCCTTCCCTTCCATCCATTCCAAGAACCCTTCCGGCAAGGCGCTCTCCTCGTCGATAACTTTGTCCGGTGGCGAACGCATAGCCCACAAGAACCTAACTCCGGTATGACGAAGCGCCATCCCTATTTCCCTTGTTTGGGATGGACCAAAGCTTCCTCTACTCCCAAAACACAAAAACACAACAGAACAATCTGGCTGCAGATCAAGCCATTTCATAATCTTTTCATGGAGATTTTGATCTAAATTCGGGTTTTGCTGTCCTTTGAGATTAATCAAAGGACCAACAGCAAAAATAGGAGGATTTCTTTTTCTTCCTCCATCTGATAATAATGCATCAATAGCATAATTCTCCAACTCTGAAAAAGTATTAACAATAATTCCTTTGGTGTCTCTGAACCTCTGAGCACACTTATAATACCCAACAAATCCACCATCACTGTTAAAAGAAGCATCAGGTAAAACCCTAGAAGGAGCTGGAATTGAAATACCTTGAATCAACAAATCAGGATCAGAATAATTGAAAACATCATCAATTTGACGTTCAAGAATGGAAAACATGTACCCTAAGAACCCAGCATTTGAAGTCATGTAGATATAAGAAGGTATGCCAAGTTCAATTCCCACATCAACCATTGAAACACAGAAGAAATCAAGAACCAAAGTAAAGAGTGGCTTTGATTCATCAGAGTTGGAAGAATATGAAGAGAGAATGGTTTGGATTGCTGACTTGACGTGGGGTATGAGGGAGTCGATGAAGGTCACGACGTAGAGTTCACGCGCCTTCAGTAGGAGTTGCTGTGATGATGGAGGTTCTGGAGTTTCAGGGAGAGGAATGAGTTGGATTTGAGGGTGCGAAGAGGTGAGTGAAGGTGGCGAGGGAGAAAATGGGAATTTACTAGTGAAAACGGTTATGGAAATGTTGTTGAAACGGTTGACAAGGAGGTTGGCGAATTCGAGGATAGAAGGTAAGTGGCCAGCACCAGGAACAGGAATGAACATAAGATGTGCCATCTTCCTCTTCTTCATCTTGATGTCCTCTGCCATTTCTTTCTTTTCTTTTTCTTCTGTTTTTTTTTAACCAATTATTTCTTAAAGATAAGAGGGGGAGGGGGAGGGGGAGGGGAAGGGGAAGGCGAGGGATTCTATTGGATAATTCTCTATGATCTACAAAACAAGTGTTTGTGTGGAAAATTGATCTTTTCCATTTTTTTGTTATTGGAGAGAATAAAATGTAATCTACTACCTTTAATTTTATAAGTAGAATTACAAATAAATGAGAGAGAAAATGCAATAAAAGATTGGATACTATCCAATTTTTTTCCACAGAAAAAGATCCATTCCCGTTTGTGTGAGGGTGAATACTACAATGCCTATACATTGTATCTAAATTACTAAAAAGGATAAATAAATAATATTTAATAAATTTTATATGATTTATTTTTTATTTTAAATATTTTATTTTTTATTTTAAAAGGTAAGTTACGCAATTTAGGCACTATAATAAAACACCACAGAACTCACCTTGTGTGAAAAAGAAGGAAGAGTAGTGTCGGAATTTTTTTAATAAATAAAAAATATTTTATTTATTAAAATATATAATTTGTAGTATTTTTACGAATTTATCATATTTCTTATCTCGTTTACAAAATTAAGAATACACGTATTTCATTTATATCATAAACGAGATAAGGCACAAAATGGGAGATGTGCATATTTCGTTTACCGTGTAAACGAGATACGTGTATTTTTATTATATTTACACTGCAAACGAGATACGTGAAGATCTATGACGTTTATAGTGTAAACGAGATATGTTCCAACAAATTGTTCAACAGGTATAAAAGGATGCGCAACCTTTTATATTCTCCACAAATATTTTACTTCTTCTCTTCTATTTTTCTTCCGAAAAATAAGCCAAAATGTCTAGTAGTAGTGGATATATGATTGTAAGTGTGTATCCTAATTGCCATATGAGAAACAGTGATACTGGCGGTGATATTTGAGTGTGAGAATCTCATTCTGTTATGCACCCAGCGAGTAAATTTTTTTGTATGAGCTGAAGAGTCTAATATTGAGTAGTGTTTGTGGTAGCGGGAGAAAAGAGATCAGAAGGGTGGGGTATAGGTTGCTAGCACCGATGAAAAATTGAGTTTTTTGGTTTCGTCTATTTTGACTCAATAGCGACAAGCATGTGTGCTTCATGTTTGATATCCATGGGAAAACCATAGCAAAACAAGTGATGGAGTTTTCTACGGAAGTAAGTGATGTTGGTGGCGGTGGATCTGGCCACTCAAATTTTGTATAGGATGACCCACCTCTTGCACCACCACCACAACAAGTTGCTAGTTCAATGGAAGATATGGACGTTGATGGTGATGACTCCGACGAGGAGTATGTTGTGGATAGCAACGATAGTGGTTCTTCTGAAGATGATGAGGAGGAGGAGTTTGTACTAGAGACGTCGGTTGAGGCATCAATTCAGTATCTTCTACTTGCCCCTCACCCAATTTTAGCCTTATCAGTTGTATCCAGTCACTATCATACATTGGATCTAGATGCGATGCACGAGAAAATTCCATTTTCCAACACTGATGAAGATGATTACAACTTAGACAATGGTGTAGAGTTTCGGGTTGGCCACAGATTAAAAAACAGAGATGTAGTAATGTAGGGTGTGAAGAATTATAGTATTCGCAGAAGTACTGAGTACCGAATTGTGGAGTCGGATCGATTAAAGTACCATGTGCAATCCCAATGGCTAATAGCTGCTAT
Source organism: Arachis hypogaea (assembly GCF_003086295.3). NCBI lineage: Eukaryota > Viridiplantae > Streptophyta > Magnoliopsida > Fabales > Fabaceae > Arachis > Arachis hypogaea. The sequence continues at coordinate 46,174,273 of NC_092043.1, forward strand.
TGAGAAGAACAAAGAGAGAATCTCGAAGATACGTATTACTCACTGCGAAAGACGGGATTCAGTATTTGTGGTTGATGAGTTAAAGCCTTTTCAGGGTTGGTCGCAAAGTTCATTCCGTGCTCGGTTGATGGCGGACACGTGTGACTGTGGCCTTTTTCCGTCACTCCATTTCCCATGTCGTCATGAACTTGCCGCCTGTGCCGCCGCAAGTGTTGAATGGGGTCTTTACGTGCATCCGGTGTACAGGTAGGAGACTATGTTCAAGGTATATGAGGCAGAGTTTCCACTTATACCAAGCGAGAAGCTTTTGCCAGAGTGGTATGGGACATGACTGCGTCCTAATCCAGCCATGCACAGGAAGTCTACTGAAAAATCTATTTTCACCAGATTTCGTAAGAGATAGATGAGGGTGAGCACCAAGAGAAGAGGTGTGATCTATGGAGACAAACCGGGCATATCCGAAGAGGCTGTCCAAACCAACCTACAAATGAGGTTTAGCTTAGTGTCGCCACTTTGTTTGTCGTTATTTGCGGTTGTTGTTTGGGTAGTTTCTTTTATTGTTCACTTTGTTCTATTTTTACTTAGCCTATTTTGTACTTGAATGTTATGTGATGTGTGTTTAGTTTGATTATTTTGTACGTGAATACTATTTTCTTTGTTTACGTCGTTTATATTGTACATGAATTTTCTAAAATTTAAAATTCAATACAATAACACATTTACATAAAACATAAATAGTGTGTCACAACTAAATACCAGAGATAGCACAAGTTACATCAACGATGCATACAAACTTAAATAGCGTTCTAAAATACAACACTAATAACATATGAAATAATAAAATACAACACTAATAGCAACACCATCGGTGCTGATCACCCAGGTAATGCAGGCGATGTCCGATGTCACATGATGGAGGCTGTGCCTGTCGGTGAGGTCTGCTAGGACGTGGGTCTGAAGGAGGCTATGGGTGATGAGAGGGATCGTGTAACGGAGGTGGTGGCTATGATGGCAGTGGATGTTGAGGGACAACGTAACTATTCAAGTAAGGCACATAGGCATACGGATGGGGCTGATACTGAGGCTGACCAGGTGGACAGCATGGTAGTGTCGGCATTAGCTAGGATGCCGTCATCAAGAGACCATAGTCCATCGATGGCAATATCGCATATTGAGCACCGGGTCAAAGATGTGTGCCGTATGAAGAGTCAGACCCTGGTGAAATGTATAGTACCCACACTGAGGTAGACATAGGAGCAGACGAATGCTGATGTATATGCCTATGCTCTGCTCCTTGCCTGTACGGAATTGCTCCGCAATGCGTTGCATCATATGCTGGTCGGTGGTATGAATCTGGAATATATCCTCAAACTGGATCTCCTCGACCATCGATGCCTCGTGATGATTGTTAGATGCCTTGAGGTCATGCCATCTAGGCAGGGCAGTATCCCAATCATCCCGACCTTCTTGTGAATGTGACCTCGATGGTAGTGGTGGTGGAGGTGGAGGAGAGTGGTGGTGGTGGTGGAGGTGGTGAGTCATCCTGGTCTAATGGCATATCACTGTGCTCCTCCTGTTGGTGATACTCAGCCTCCTCCTTAGACTCCACGTCGAAGCGCTCCAAGTAGCCGCTCCACCAACTCCCAACTCTCGGTCCCGTACCATGTGTAGAAATCACGGAAGCACCTATCCACTAGCCCTTTGTGCGCGCGTAGCCCGAGGTGGTACGCAACGTCCTACAGAGTGATGGTGCACTTACCCCATGGCAGGTGAAAAGTGTGGGTCTTAGGATGCCAGCGCTCAACGAATTCCATAATTAGAGAGTTGTCAAACACGAAGTTCCTGAGTAGCACTGTGTCGCCAAATTCAACCTCCATCAAGTAAAGAATAATGGCATCTAGTGGTAAGGGTGTGTGACTCACTCGCCTAAGGAAAAGCAGATTAGACCTCTGATAAAAAATAAAAACCTTAATAAGAATCTATAAAGCTATCAAAGTTAACAAAAAAAAACTTCCAATAAACATTTACATAACAAATTAATTTATATAACTTATAAATAAATTAATTTAACATAAAACTAAAAACATTTTACTTAATAAACTAATTTAAATAAAAATATTTACTTAAATAATTAGTAACTAAATTAATAAATATCTAATTAATAAATTAATTTAAATAAAAACATTGTATTAAATAATTAATAACTAAATTAATGAACAACGAGTTAATAAACCAATTTAAATAAAGATATTTATTAATAACAAAATTAATAAACATCTAGTTAACAACTTAATTTAAATAAAAATTAAATTAAATTAATATTTACTCAACAAATTATTTTTACTAATATCTAAAATCATACCATATCAGTTAACACTTGCTATCAATACATTCATCTACTTAATATATATTGTATACTAATTCTATAAAAGTACTCTAAGATATTACATAACACGTGTATAAACGCGTGATACAACCACATCGTTTTATGCTTTATCTCGTTTATAGTGTAAACGAGATATGTGTATTCTTATTACATTTATACCGTAAACGAGATAAGACATATAATGAATTTTCGTAAAAATACTACAAATTATATATTTTGATAAATAAAACATTTGTTATTTATTTAAAAAAATCAATGGTGTAGTGTGTATAATTTATTTTAATAAATAATATAAATAAATGAGATATTCATCAATAAAAAATATCTCTAATTATCTATAAAAATGAATCCTCATTTTCTTATTATTTTTCTTCTTCGTTGTAACATAGTCTTTGTCTATTTACAAAATTTGTTGTTCTTTACCATGAGTTTTAAATATTACTAATTTTTTTCTTTTAAATGAGTGCATCTGAAAGAAAGAAAATACAGTAAGTTGGAGGATTCGATAGTACCAGAATATTTGGACCATTAAATGGTCTCATAATAAAATATATTTTTAAAGTTTTTTTAACAACTGCTACATAATTCTTTAACTAATTTTAATTATAAATTAATCCTATATATTTTATTTAATTATAAAAATTGTTTTTTATTTTATAAATTATTATTTTATCAATCATCTATTATGTTTATTAACAATCAAAAACAAAAACAATAACGAATATATGTTCCATTGATCGTAATAAAGATTTTGGTCATTCCAATGGATTAAAAGTTTATATTTGATCGTGACGTTCGTCCAAGCTGCGAAATTGTGTTTCCTTAAAAACCAATCGATCAGATTATCAAAACAATCGATTGAATTATAACTCAATCGATTGAATTACAGTGTATCACAAAACAATCGATTGAAAATTGCAAGGCAGCATGGTTTTCGCATAAATCAATGAAATTTTTTATAATCAAAGAGATTGATACACCATTCCAATGGTGGGATTGAATAATTGGTGATAGATTATTCATCAATTTATAATGTTAATATTAAGGAAAATATAAGATTAGAGTATCTAAATCAAAATAAAACCTTATAAATTGAAGATAGAATTTTAAAGATAAGATAGATGAATAATAAGATAATTATTTTTTTTAACGATAAGAAAGTTTAAAACGGAGTTTAAAACGGCATAGTACATAATTCAATCGATTGAATTGGAATTCACGTACACAACCAATCGATTGAATTTGGTCAATCCATATTGTTTTGGTGAATTTAATCGATTGAGTAACAAAAACAATCAATTGAATTGTGAGACCTCAGGTTGTTTTCAAGCATTCAATCGATTGGAGAGTATAAACAATCGATTGAATTACAAAAATCCACTTTTTATTCATCCTTCAATCGATTGGGTCATATCACCAATCGATTGATTTATGCGAAAACCATGCTGCCTTGCAATTTTCAATCGATTGTTTTGTGATACACTGTAATCCAATCGATTGAGTTATAATTCAATCGATTGGTTTTCAAGGAAACACGATTTCGCAGCCCGGGACGAGCGTCACGGATCAAATATAAACTTTTAATCCATTGGAATGACGAAAAGCTTTATTACAATCAATGGAAGATATAATTCGTTATTGTTTTTGTTTTTGATTGTTAATAAACATAATAGATGATTAATAAAATAATAATTTATAAAATAAAAAATAGTTTTTATAATTAAATAAAATATACGGAGTTAATTTGTAATTAAAATTAGTTAAAGGACTATGTAGCAGTTGTTAAAAAAATTTTAAAATCATGTTTTATTATGGGACCATTTAATGGTCCAAACGTTTTAGGACCATCGAATCCGATGCCCAATAAGTTTCAAAAAGTTTTTAATACTAATATTATATATAATTTTTTGTATACTTTTTTATATATTTTTATATAAAAATAAAAAAATAAAAATATCATCTTTTATAATATTAAAAATGTAAGAAAATAGAAAAAATATAAATATTATTTTATTTTTTATTTTTTGTGATTTTGAGTTTTTCCCTCAACTTGAAGAAGTGACCTAATCTAATGTATTCACTCCATATCATTCATTTATGGACAAAAGGTCATCAAGCTGGTAGCCATGTTCACATAATTAAAATTTAATTTGGATAAATAATTTAATTAATTTTTTAAAAAAATTTAAAATATAAAAATTTATATTGTAATAATTTTTTTAAAATTTATAAATTAATTTTAAAAATTTTAATAAATAGTAATATTATAATTTTTTATAATTTAAAAATAAAAAAACTTTTGATATTTTTCAAAGAGAATTAATCATTTACTACTTACTCTTGTATATTTGTTTTTGATGATTGTTATGATACTTAAAATATGGTGTTTAAATTATCAAAATAAATTAAAAATTTAATATTTAATTTAAAAAATATATATATATATAATTTTAAAAAATTAAAATTTACTATAAAAGATAAATTAATAAAAAATTAGATATCAACACATAAACACTATAGAATTAACATTTATTATTTTATGTTTTGCTCGATTCCCCTTCTTACCTTACAATCGCCTGTGTGGCCATTTTCTAATTCATCTTAATAATAAAATTAAATAGGCTTGAAATGATCGAAAGAAAAATAATAAAATCTCTCAATATTTATATAGACTTATGATTCGTGTTTTTGTGCATTAGTAACTGAAATTTTGAGGGTGTGTAAGTATGTGAATCATCAAAAGTTTTTTATAACTTATTGAAACTAATTTTGTTTATAAAAAAAAATCTAAGTTATTTGGCATAACCTTGAATTTTAAGAAAATTTAAACTTTAAGCCTTAGACTTTAAATAATTTTGAATCTCAAATACACTTGAGTTTTTTAGTAATTTAAACTTTAAGTAGATTTGGATACCAAACATACTTTATCTTGACCACTAAAATTAATCATTCTTGTTTTCTCTAACCATGGCCTAATTTACACGCACATTATCTTTAACTTTGACTGATGAACTTTTTTTTATTTCAATTGCTGAGTTATTTCTGACTTCGATTGTTAAATTTTTTTAATTTTGAATGTTGAGATCATTTTAAAAAATTCTTTCCAATTCAAATTATGTGTTTCAATTTTTTTGCACAACATAAAGAAATATTTGTACTTTATTAAAAATAAATTTATAAAATATATAACGTGTTTGGTTGAGAAAGAGATGAGAGAGAGAGAGGGAAAAAGAGAAAGTGGGTGAAAAACATAAGAAAAGGTAGACATAAATGATATATACTTATCGAAAAAACAAAAGAATAGTTGTATATACATTTTTGCATTTATACGTTACACTACGAAAGGAGGGGCCTTGAAGGCTATTGTGAAGATAAATTGTATGAGAATGAGAGGCAATGTTATGTTTGTGGGGGAAGCTAAATATAGGAGAATGATCGAGCTGAAAGATATGAACAGAATTCATCCATGAGATGAAACTCGAAATACTATGGTTCGTCAAACGCCAAAAGAAAGAAAAGAGACTCAGAAAATCACGGCTACCTCCAACAAAGATTTAACAATTGAGAAAAAAAAGTTTAAGATCCGTATGGGAATAGGTGGACGAAGAAGGTGGAAGTGGCGGTGGTGAAAGAAAATTTAGACTGGTTGTAGAAAAGTCTAGTTGGGGGAACGACGAAGGCTATTGACTTCAGATCACTGAAGGTATCGGTTGTGAAGAATTTTCCTCAAGTTATCCAGGTGCGCAAAATGGGTGCATATAAAGTTCTGTTGACCTTTGACAGCCTCTTGAATGCAGAAGAGGCTTACACATTCAAAATGAATAGCCTACTACAGTTGTTCCATAGTGTACGGAGGTGGGACTAGTCAGAGAGAAGTGAAACTTGAAAGGTGTGGCTAGAATGCTTTGGGGTCCCATTACATGCATGGTCTATGGATACTTTCAGATGATTAGAAAGCCAATAGGGTGAGGTGGTTGGGTGTGATAACGCGACAAAATCGTGCATCTTTTTTAGTGTCGACTGTGTACAAATTGATAGCTATGTGATGGATGTGATCAATGAATGTGTCCATATCACAATAGGCATCAGCGGCTTTGACGTTTTGGTAAAAGAGGTGGGACGCGAAACATATGGAGAGAATGGTAAGGTGGAAATGATGGAAGCTGACAAGGGAAGCAGTGGCCACTCGAGGAACATACCTACAAAGGAATGTGATGATGCTATTATAACATCGCTAAGGCTGACAAATTTGACGGGCAATGCAGATCAGGCAGCGAAAGTGGTTATCGAGGTGCGGGGGGAGGAGATTGAAGATGATGATAGATTGGTAATTTCAGAAACAATTTTGAACAAGTGGAGTTATGAAAATTTAAGTCACAATCAATTGAAACTGGTAACTTATCAATTTAATAATGGTGGTATTGAAGGCATGGCTAATTTTATAGGATATGAGGTGAGTAATAAAGTGGATTCTAAGTTGACTATTCCATGGGACTATGGTTTTAAATCTAATGGGCTACATATGGGAGCAATAAGGGTTAATGGGCTTGAACCTAATAAGGGCCCTCCAATGGAATGAGAAACTGTTATAACGTAATGGGCCTGGATGACCCAAGCTCCAAAGCAGCTCATCAGTTTGGAGCAGCGAAAGTTCATCAGGGGCTGGTTATAACGCGGACGGGTTGGGTCTACATTGGGCCAGTCCGAAAGCAAGCGGGTCAGGGAATGTTGATCCTGCGGGGTAGCGCCTCACCAGCGACGGAAGCCTCTTCGCCTAGGGATTTGCACGCGTTAGGGGTGCGGCTTCAAGGGCTGGAGAAGCACGACATCTCCCTGGTGAAAAAAGTGTGACGGCGACTGGTACAGAGGTTGTGCGTTGGCCAGAACAAAGCTTGGTGGTTAATGGTCGGGCAAATGGTGAAGGAGCGAACTGGTAAGGAGGAGGGCGACTTGACTAGGGTGGTGCGGCTACTCTGACGGTGCATGGGTGCCACTTGGAAGATGAACCACACGTCTATTGTGATGCGCCGGTATTGGCACATGATGCGAGGGCATAAGGAGGCTCGAGCATGGACACATGCGGAGGAGGTGGGTGGTGCAGATTATTCAAGCATGATGGAGGGGATGATTTGCTACAAGGGATGTTGAGCGTGGACGACAGTTCAAAAAAGGGACATGCTGACGTTGATAACTCTGCACACAATGGCGGACAGAAGGAAGGATTTGGTATTGCAAGGCTGGGAATGGAAGCATTTGTTGACAAAAATTTGTCGGTAATTAATGACGAAGATGGATACGATGATGATGAGGACAACCTGCAGGACGCAGCACATGCCAATGTTGGTGAAGCTAGTGATAATGAGGTTTTAACATTGGAGGAGTAGCTTGTAGAAAACAAAAGAACCTGGAGCAAGGGATTCAGGAGCAGTGCTATACAATGAAGAAGATGACATAATGGCTATTCTTCAACAACAAAATGAAGAAGCTGCTCAGAAAAGAAGGCTGGCAAAACAGAAGGCAAAAGCAAGACGGAGCAGTCCCAAAACTCATAAAAAGGTGTGCAATAATTTTTTGAAATGATTATTACTTCATGGAATATTAGGGGGTTGAAGGGTGATGGAAAGATGAGGATGGTAAAGGACCTGAAGAGGAAATATAGATTAAACATGTTAAGTTTGGTGGAGACTAAAAGACAGATAATGACTAAATTTGATATACCAAAAATTTGGGGAATTAGTTGCATGGGGTGGGACTATGTTGAGTCTGATGGTGCATCTGGTGGGTTATTGTTAATATGGGATGATGATTTTTTTAAAATAAGAAATAGTTATAAAGGGGAGAGATGGTTGTGTGTTAAAGGAGAGTTGTTGAAAAATAATTTTAATTGTGCGTTTATCTTGGTTTATGGTGCACATGTTAGAGATGAAAAATTTCTTGTGTGGGAGGAGTTGAGCTACATAACTGGATTATGCCAGGTTCCCTGTTGTTTTATGGGAAACTTTAATGAGAATGTATAGGTGGAGGAAAGACGAGGCACTGATAGTTTATCCCTGTCAGCCGAAGACTTCAAGAATTGGATACATGACATGGGTGTGGTAGACTTGCTGATTACTGACTGCAAGTTTACATGGTTCAAAGGTTGATCCTATAGCCGTATCGATATGGTTCTCGTTAGCTTGGAATGGCTGGAGACGTTTTTAAAAACTTGGTTACGAGGTGGTCCAAGGGGTTTGTCTGATCACTGTCCTATTATAGTGGAAGTTAAGAGACTAAGAGATAGGTCGAGACCGTTCCAAAATATTGACTCGTGGTTTACTCATGAAGGTTTTCTGAGGATGGTCAAGGAGGAATGGAGAGAACTTGATGAGGCACATTTCACAGATAAATTAAAGGTCTTGACAGTTTCTCTAGGAAGAATGCGAGGATGCTTTAAAGGTCATGAAGGTTTTATAAGAATTTGTATCATCAGGAGGAGTCTCCATTGGTGGGGTTCAGGGACGAATTGGTAGAAATGATTGGTGAAGAGGATGCTTTGGCTTTGGAGGTGCAACCAACTCTTGAGAAGGTTAGAGAAGCAGTGTGGGATTATGAATCATCCAAAACTCCAGGAAGTGATGGATACAACATGAATTTCATAAAGAGGTGTTCGGCTAAAATTGGCTCTAAATTTACGGCAGCGGTATTGGATTTTTTCCTGACTTCCAAATTACCGGCAGATGCAAATCTCACTTGGGTGGCACTGGCCCCTAAGTTTACTGGTACAAAGAAAATCAAAGACCTTAGGCCGATCAGCATGGTAGGTTCTGTGTATAAAGTCATTCAAAAATACTGGTTAGGAGAATGCGAGCAATAATGCCACGGCTAGTAGGTGAAATACAAAGTGCTTTTGTCAAAGGGCGGAAGATTCATGACGTGGCTCTTATTGCATGCAAAATAGTTCAATGGATTAAATTGAGAAAGAAGGAAGTGGTGATAATAAAGCTAGACTTTCAAAAAACATATGATAGAGTCAAGTGGAGATTTGTAGACCTTGTGTTGCAAAATATGGGGTTTCGGCGAAGATGAAGGAATTGGGTTATGGAGTGCATAACTACGTTTTCTATGTCATTGCTGATAAACAACTCGCCATCTAAGATGTTTAAGATGGAAAGTGGTCTGCGACAGGGTGATCCGTTGTCTCCATTTCTATTTGTACTTATCATTGATGTTCTACATATAATGTTTAGGGAGGCGGTAAGAAACAGGCGCATATCACCGTTACTGGTGGATAGAGATCATATTGAGTTGTCGCATCTTCAGTTTACGGATGATACTATTCTGTTCTGTCCCCTAGAGGAAGAGACCATTAAGAACTAAAAGAGAATCCTTCGTTGTTTTGAGCTAATATCGGAGCTGACTGTTAATTTTGATAAATCAAGCTTTATCCCAATTAACTGTGATGATTAGTGGGTACAACATATGTGTAGGGTATTGGGTTGCAATGTAGCTTTTCTTCGAGTGAAATACTTAGAGATCCCGGTTAGAAGCAAAATCGAGATTAGTGAAGACTTGGAAGCCCATCATAGAAAAAGTGGAAGAGAAGCTGAGCATATGAAAAACCAAGGTACTTAATAAAGCCGGTAAGTTAGTGCTCATTAAATCTACTTTGAACAGTCTCCCTGTCTATTATTTGAGCTTATATAAAATGCCAAAGGCTGTTGTAGAGAAACTGATTTTCTTATAGAAAAGATTTCTATGGAGTAAGGATGATGGTAGGAATGGTATGGCAATGATTAGGTGGGAGGTGGTGCAGGCTCCCAAAATGTTTGGTGGGTTGGACGTTGGGGATGCCATGGTGCGCAACACAGCCCTTCTATTTAAGTGGTGGTGGCGTTTCTCGAATGAGGATTGTCCCTTATAGAAGAGGGTGATTTGCTCTTTACCTGAACCCAAATGTGATGCTGTCATCCCAGGTGTTACCTATCCGCCAGGGGGGAAGGATATTTGCCATATACAGTTCAAGGATCAACAAGTAAGACAAAAGATGATTAATGGGTTGTCTATGGAGATTGGTGATGGGAGAGGGACTCAGTTCTAGAAGAATGTATGGATGCGTGGCGGCTCCCTGAAAAATCAATTTCTAAGGCTTTTCTCAGTTTCAAACCAAAAAGGATCCGTTAATGGGGATTGTGCGTTTTGCGACGGGTTAGAGTGGAGATAGAACTTCCAATGGAGGCGAGAACTTTTCCAATGGGAGTTGGATATAGTGAACCAGTTGCATGAAACTTTAAGACTGTTCAAACTTGCTTATGACAGAGAGGATATAGTTGTGTGGATGATTGATAAACAAGGTGTATTTTCTACTAACTCCTTTGTGTAGGTGATGCAGGCGAAAATGATTCCGGAGGATATAGCAAGCTACAATTTTACTAGGATAGTTTGGAAAGGTCTAGTTCCACCAAGAGTAGAATTATTTTCTTGGTTTGTGTTGACTACTGGAAGAGTCAATACGAAGGAGAGACTGAGTCAGTTTGGGGTGGTAAACCAGGAAGATGTTGTATGTATGTTATGCAACAAAGGTGTTGAATATAGTCACCACTTGTTTCTTGGTTGTGATTTTTCTTAGCAGGTTTAGTGTGCATGGTTGTCATTTGTTGGAAGTCTATGGTCGTGTCCGGGAACGCTAAAGGAACATTTTCAAAGTTGGACTGAGCTACCAACTAGTAAGGTGGAACGCAAGAGGTGGATGGTATGCGATTATTTAGAACATTCGGCTAGAAATGAATAGAAGGATTTTTCAGAATAAAGGAAAAGGGGTTGACATGATTATCCATCAGTCCTTTATGAACTATAATGAGTGGCTAGGAGCGGATCCCTTTGGTCGTTGATGACAATGGCAAAGATGACAGGAGGATATTTATGAGTGTTCTTAGCGTTGGTTTCTTTGCTTTAACTATTTTAGTTTGTTTTGTTTGTTTTCTTCTTATACTCCACTTACTCTATTGAGCTCTTTCTTTTAAACAAATATATATATATATATATATATATATATATATATATATATATATATAAAATGTTATTTTTAATGTTATTTTTTTATGCTTTCTCTCAAGAACCGTGGAACCGATGATGTGTTCACGGATTCTGATCCTGATTTCTTTGTTCAGATCTCCAATCTAGTCGCTTCAAAGGTTCTACCTAATCCTGCATTGGATAGAGATGGCGGATATTTGGCTTATTACAGGCTTGCTCAGAGGTTTACAAACACCAAAGGAATAATTGTTAATACCTTCTAGGAGTTGGAGAGGTATGCTTTTGATGCATTATCGCCTATCCGACGGCAAAACAGGAGTTCCTCCAATCTATTCTGTTGGCCCTTTGATTGAGCTCAAAGGTCACCATCAGCCAAATCTAGACCAATTACAGCATGAGAAACTACTGAGATTTCTTGATGACCAAGAAACTACTTCTGTTGTTTTTCTCTGTTTTGGGAGCAAAGGAAGCTTTGGTCCATCCCAAACAAGCCAAATCAGTTCAAAGGTCTTATTGTAAAGGCGAATGAGATAGAGAAAGGGTCGAAACAATTGATGGATAGAGATAATAATATTGTGCACAAGAAGGTGCAAGAGATGAAAGAGATAGCTAGGAAAACTGTTATTAATGGTGGATCACCTTTCAATGCTGTTAGAGAACTTATTGGTCATATGGTGGGTAACAATTGATAACTACTTTTTTTGGGGTCGTATTTCTTGGAGTTGTTCTTTCCTCTGAATCAATGTAAAACAAGTAAACAATAAGTTCTTCATTGAAATTGTTGCTATTGGTGTATTAAAAATGAACATGAACAAGTTGTTTTAATGAACTTGTTTCTTCATATCTGAACATAGAACTTCGTCTAACTCATGTTTCACCAACTGAAGTACAAACTACAATTTTGAAATTGAGAACATATATATATATATACACGTTGCTAATATGTCTTGCAAGGTTTGACACAAACGTGTGTGTCTAATGGTTTGTCAACATGCTCTACAGGACATTCTTGAATAAATTTGTTAGCAGAAGGTTAGACTTTTAGCTTTTTTGCAATTTCAGCCATATATTTACCCTGGTAAAAGGCCTGCTGCAGTTCTAGCTCGGTAGGTTGCCGAGTTCCATCTCCGGCGAAGGTTCCAGCACCATATGCTGAGCCTCCTTTCACCTCATCCATCTCAAACATGCCACTTCCAAATGTGTATCCAAGGGGCACAAAAAGCATGCCATGATGAGCTAATTGAGTTATTGCTGTCAATCTGCAATTAAAGATTTAGAGGAAAATTGAAAACTAAATTCAATAAATTCATAATTTCATAGCATAAGAATCACTAGTCACTAACGAATATAGTTCATAGTCTTGGTCACTATTGGAAAAGTGAAGATACAATTGTTAAGAGGCATGACAAGCAACATTATGAGAATTATCTGTTTGATCAAAACAATTCTGATAGAACAAATGAACAAGTTTGTTATGTTCTAAATTGAAATGATAACAACAGTAGGAAGCATTTAGAGTTCATTTTACTCACGCTGAAAGTTCCTGGCCTCCGCCGTGAAAGCCAGTACTCCAAAAGATTCCAGCAGGCTTGCCAGCAAGTGCTTGGGAGGCCCATAGCTCACTAGTGGCATCAAAAAATGCCTTCAGTTGGCTTGGCATCATGCCGAATCGAGAAGGAAAACCAAATATAAAACCATCAGCTTCCAGAAGTTGTTCCGGTTTGATGTCCGTTACATCATCCGGCCTAGGAGGGGCCTTCAGCTTTTCCAATATTCGATCGGAGAGAGTCAATGTCCCATCAGCTATGAGCATAAGCAACCAAAACGTATTTATTGAACAAGGTGTCCACATAATATCCACAGGTGTGGATATTATATGCCATCCACACCATAGAACTCCGCTTATATATATACTTTAATTTTGATAGTATTCCGGCCCAGTCTAACAAGGGTCCCGGCCCAGTCTAACTGTGGATCGACGATCCACCGGGTCACTTGATATCCAAACCCAAGGATGATTTACGTATCATCTCACGTTTTGCTAAAGTGATCTGAATAGCTAATAAAAGCTTTCAAGCAAATGGACTCAAACGAATGGATCTATCTAAATTCAAAATATAAATGGAGAAAAATCTATCCCTCTCTAAAAATACGTCACCTTTTTTATCCTAATTAATAACCTTAATATAGACATTAACTTTAATATCAGAGTATCTTTACAAATAATTCTACCTGCCGATCTATCGACAATTCGGACAGTCATTCCCTCAGAAAGTTCCCGTCCAAGTCTAAATACCCTACTTCACTCAATTACTTAAGTCCAAACTTCATCCGAATTACCATTCTTCTGAACAACCAAACAGATAGTTAGTGTGCTAATAGTAAATTTATGATATCGATATTATGCACCAAAGTACATATCTGATCCCATTTGACTCTCTTATGACCTTCATAATGAACATTCACTATGCATCACCAACTGAAACTTACAGGGACATTGAAGCCTATACTTACATAAATTCGCAACTTTGTAGAACTCAACGAATCAATTATGAGCGGGAAAATAAAGACCGATGAATCAGATATAGTTTCATTTCCATTTTTTTTAAGGAAAAAAGACTTATAAATCTAATTCTACATTTGAAGGTACAGTGAAGCCTTTTTCATGCATACCTGAAATGTTGAAGCATTACTACAGATGTTAGTTACATCATTAAGCACTTGTTTTCTCTTATCCAGGGGATCAACAACTACAGAAGTTTTGTTCTCATCAGAACCTGTTCTTGTGAAACTTCCTCTAAGTACATGTTTCTGCTCATTTTTAAATGATGGTCTTGAGTAGGGTGGTATCCCTCCAACTGATCCTAAGACCTTAGCCCTCGCTCTTGTGATTCGATGTGGACGCTCTTCGTCTTTGGCACTGGCTGCTTTATTTGCTTTGTTCATTCTTATGTGCCTAGAAGAAGAGCAACCCCAAGTGCCTTATACGAAAATCTTGCTCATACCTGTTTTTCAATAATTAAGTTACCATAAGATAACAGCAACAGAAAATAACAGTGCCAAAGATTGTAAATAAACAAACAGAAATAAAGCCTTGTAGCAGCAAAAGAAAAATATCTCCTAATATTTCAATCATAGTTTGGTAACTAGAACGTCAGTATAGGGATAGTTACATCGTTCGTTTCAAGACATTCTTCGCTACTTTTTATGTACAAATTCTAAGTATTCTTTTATAGAGTATTCGGTATACGTAGGCAGGTAAATAAGAGAACCAATATAACTATGATTACTCTGTCTAGTTAATGTATGAATTACAAAAATTAAGGTACCCTTCAAACATTAAGAAGCCTAATTCTTGAATAACATGCTTGTTAAGTGATAACATATCATTCATTACTCACTCACCCGCCCACTCATACATCAACATCTTACCAAAACACATAGATATGCAACATTAGAGGTCATACCATTGTGCTACTCTTTTGTATTATAACCTCCTCCCCTCCCGCTATGCCATCAAGTGATAAAACATCATGACAAATTATTTTTAGTAATTGCAATATTTCTTTGATTTCTTGACTTGATTGAACCATTAAACAAGCTTTTAAAACCAATAAAAACAAAAATTGAATTGGCTCCTTGATAGCTACATCATAACCCCCACCATAGTCAAAAGTCAAAACCCAAAAGAAAAAAAAAATGAAAATTGTAAAGTAAGGCATGGTCCCAAAGTCTTATCCTTCCTTGTTCTTCCTTTTCTCAATTTTCCTTTTTCTCCTTTGCCACTGACCAAAATTGATTTACCCAAAGCAAATCTCACGTAAAATCAAAAGCAGATTCTTTCACCAAATTTTATCTAAATACAAGGTAATGCAGCTCAATCTCCAGATCTACACAAAACAATTAAAAAGGAAAAAACACTTTCCCTGAACGCTCCAAAACAAACTCTAACCCTAAAATTAGATTAGACCACAAATTGAAGCTTACTGATCAATTAACTATGTATCGTACTAATAGATGCACATAGATACATGTATTTATGAGATAATGCAGCTGAGCGTACCTATTTGGCAAGCTCATGCAATAACCTTCAATGGCGGATATATATAGATAGATAGATACATGCGAGAGTTGAGAGTGATCTATGCTGATATAAAGGTAGAGAGGAGCGTTGGTTTTGTGAGCGGGACAGAGGCACAGTTCAAATAAACAAAAAATAATATTAAAAAAATGAAAAGAAAGAAGAGATCAAGAGAAGACAGAAGTGAAGCAAAAAAGACAATTAATGCAATTTCAACCCTCCTCTTTTTCTCCCGTTTTTGTCTATGCTTTAATGGGGTGATGCCTTTTCAATTTCATTTCTTTAATACACGTGAACCAAATTCACCGTATACACGTCAGATTATGATTATAGTAGTATTAACTTAGTTTTCTACTTTAAGAAATGCTAGAAAGTTATTAAAATTTTTTATTTTTAATTATTAATTAGTTATTAATTTTTAAAAATATATAACAAAATATATTTTTATATTATTATATTAAATAAAAAATATTAAAAAATTATTAAAATTTATTATTTTTAGTCATTCTTTAGTTTTCAATAATTAAAAATATGAGATAAAGTATTTTAGGCCGTGTTTGTTTTCAAAGACGGGATACTGAGACAGTGACGTAAAGACACAAAATTATTTTTGACAGATAAAATATAGACAGAGATATTATATCTAAAGACATTAACAAAGGACACAACTTATTTTTTATTTTTTCTTTTATTATTTTTGTTAATTTTCATAATTATATTTTTTATTATTATATTTTTCTTCTCATAATTTTTTACAAAAAGAATAAATTAAATTTTTATAATTTGTTATACTTTATTACCAAACAAAATACAAAAATACTAAATTTCATGTCTCTCTTTTTTATTATGTCTTATTTTCATTATTTTGTTTTATCTTGTTCTCAAAAATAAATGCAGCCTTATTGAATTGCTAAAACAAAGATTAAAGAAATTGAATTGATGGCTAAGTGATAGCCACAACTAATAAATTTTGATAACTTTTAGTATTTTTCTACTAAAAACATTAAATTAATGACTAAATGATGATAAAAAATAATAAATTTTGATAATTTTTTAACATTATTAATGTAATCAAATTATTATG
Organism: Arachis hypogaea; assembly: GCF_003086295.3. Classification (NCBI taxonomy): domain Eukaryota; kingdom Viridiplantae; phylum Streptophyta; class Magnoliopsida; order Fabales; family Fabaceae; genus Arachis; species Arachis hypogaea. The sequence goes on from NC_092043.1 coordinate 46,190,836, forward strand.
TGGATATATAATTCTCCCAATATAGAATATAGAAATAGATGGATTTTTTACTTATTATATTTATCCATTTATGTAATTTTTTATATATTTTTTTATTTAATGTCTATTTATAAGATGTATTGGTGATTTTATAGACAATTTACTTATTTCATGTAAATTTTCCTTACGTATTTTTCATAAGTTATCCCAAAATTACACATATTGATAAAAAAATATATTTATTTTATTTATATAAAAAAGTCTAGAAATAAATAGATAAGCATGAATAATTTAAATATGATTACATTTAATTTGTTATGTCTATTTATTATAAAATTTAGTGGTGATTTTATAGATCATTTATGTATTTTATGTAAAAAAAAAATCGTATTTATCATAAATTATAACAGAATTACATATATTGATAAATAAAATATTATTTTATTTATAAAATCTAAAAATAAATGGATAAGCATGGATAATTTAAATATGATTACATTTTTTATGTCTATTTATAAAGTTTATTGGTGATTTGATAATTTTATGGCTAACTAACATATGAAAAAATATCCAAAAACAATAATCAGATTTTTTTTTTTTGAAAAAATATAACATCTTTTGCCGAAAAAGAAATATTGTCTTTGTTCAGTTTGTTATGATGCCTCTTTGTCTAAGAGGTGATTTTGCAACCTAGAGCCTACTTTAGTTTAATAGTAAATTGTGATATTTCTTAAGATACTATAGCCGAATTCGAAATTTTGGTTGAGGTTAAAAAGTGGATAGAAATTTTTAAATATTACGTATATAAATATATTTTGTGTGTGAGTTTATAATATTATAATACTTAGAATTATGAAGTATTTAATCTATAAAAAAATTTGACTACAAGAAGTTAGAAACTAATAAATTAGTATTTCAATACTAAGATGTTATCAAGATTTTAAGAACGGTAAAACAAGATATTTTAAGGAAAAATAAATGTTTGCAACGCAAAAGAATCTTGAAATAAAATAGTTATTTTGATATTATACCTAATATCACATTTTATTGAACATATACATCACACACAAAAATGTCAAACATTTTCATTACAGGAACAACGGCTTAATAACTTCACAATTTTATTGCAATTTACTTTTGTGTTTTAATCTATTTTTTTTATTGAAGTTATAATTTGTAAAGTAAATTATTGAATTTTATTATTTTATTATAAAATTTTATTGGTACTAAAAGATTTAAGTAGTGGGCAGTTTTATCTATATAAAAGTCTTTATCAAGAGAAGAGGGATAATGAATGGCATATTTTGAACTTAAAAATTGAACAACAAATCCTCCAAAATATGTAATACTACAGAACAACAAAGTCTAATCTTGCCCATTTTTTTGTGTATATCATCATGCTAAAATACACTAGACATAAAAATGCTTATTATATGAGCAACGAATTACCTACTTTATTATAATATATGTATGATAAAATAATTTAAATATAACATGTTTGTTCTTACAATGCAGAAGTTATATATCTATATATGTTAGAGAAATGCAGGACGTGCGTCCAAACATTTTTTGAACTAAATATTTAACTAATTTGCATGTTTTCTTTTTTTTGTTAGTATGATTGTTGTCATCCTACTGATATTCTTTTTTTTCTCCTATACATACATTAATTTTGGTATAAAACACAAAAATTTAGTATATAACATACAAATTTTTAAAAAATTACATGTCTAAGATATTAACATCTGTATACAGCACACAAATCTTAGTATACAACATAAAATTTTTAAAGATCACATATCCAAAATATCTACACTTAGTGCATGTTTGGGCGCCATTATTTTGTTAAAAAAAGATCTTTTTTCAATGAAAAAAGATCTTTTTTATTTTTTAACGTGTTTGGCAAATTTCTAGTAGTAAAAATAAAAACACTAGTAAAATCAAAAAAAGATCTTTTTTGAAAAGCTGTAATTTACATCTTTTTTTAAAAGATCTTTTTTCCTTAAAAAAAAGATGTTTTTCATGTAATAAATAAATAAAAAAGTACTTTTATATTGTTATACCCAAACATAATTGATAGATAAAAAGACCTTTTTACATGAGATATCCAAACATAAAATTACTTTTACTTCTCTATAAGATCTTTTAAAAAAAGATAACTCAAAAAAAGATCTTTTCTTAGAAGCTCACCCAAACAAGCCCTTAATCAATGAAATATGCAAACACATGAATTTTGGTGTACATTACAAAATTTTTGATACATATCACAGAATTTTGATGTCCAGTACACAAATTTTTAAAAGTCAAAACATTGACTCACTAACAAATAAAATACATTCACAATAAAATTTGATAACAAATTGAAGAAATTAATTCTAATTCTTAAGAAAATTATTGTAACTTTGTAAGAAGAACACTGGTTGTGAATTGTGATCTCAGTTCTCAACTGAGTTGTCTACCTTCAAAAAAAAAAAAAAAAAACTCAGTTGTCTACCCCCATACTCCTTCCTCCTACTGGTAGCAGCTTCCTGCCCTAACTTACACCCACACAAACTCTCTCTCTCTCACTTTCCAGAGACAGACAGAGAGTGCAACCCAATGAATCCGCTAACCCTAGTGAAGCGCATTCAGAGCATCAACTCCAAAGAAGCCTCTCTCGGAATCGGCGAAGATGCTTCCTGGCACGCCAAATACAAAGAATCCGCTTACGTCTTCGTCGGCGGCATCCCCTTCGACCTCACCGAGGGCGACCTCCTCGCCGTTTTTGCTCAGTTAATCATTCCCTTTACGCTTTCATTTTTTACCTTTTTTCCCCTTGTTAATTTCAATTTTAATGTTCATTTGTATTTGGTTAAACTCAGGTATGGGGAAGTTGTGGATGTTAATCTCGTTAGGGATAAAGGTATCGGAAAATCCAAGGGTTTTGCCTTCCTTGCTTATGAAGATCAAAGGAGCACTAATCTTGCTGTTGGTGAGACTTTACATTTTCAATTTTTATATTTTTGCACAAAAAATCACTTAGATTTTATCATGAGTTTTATCTATCAAGGTAGCTCATGCTGTTACATAATGAAAAGAAAAGAATAGAAAGGCTTAGACGTTGTTATTGTTGTTTTTGATGGTGTGTCTGTTTACAGTTTTTTGTGTTCTCTGTCTCAGATAATCTGAATGGAGCGCAGATTTTGGGTAGAATTATTAGGGTGGATCATGTTGATAAGTATAAGAAAAAGGAAGAGGAAGATGAAGAGACCGAGCGCCAGAAGAGGGAGGCCCGAGGTGTCTGTAGAGCTTTCCAAAGAGGGGAATGTACTCGCGGCGCTTTTTGCAAATTTTCTCATGATGAGCAAGTAAGTTCAACCATTATATTATGCTACAATGCACCCGGTTTTATTATGCATATTAATCCGATAGTTCTAAGTAAAGAAGAATCTATAAGGACCACGAATGTTTAATGGTTTTAATTAGAAATACGATTTATGATAGCATACTAGGATGTTATATAATCCATAACCAACCCCACCTAGTGGGACAAGACATAGTAATTGTTATTTAGTTCATGTATTGGGATTAATTTGTGAAAAATGAAACTTATAATTAAATATTTTGGAATGATACCCCAGTGAAGAGAGCACAACACCGAAGAGTCTTATTGTACCTTCTATTACCAAAAACTTAACCTGATAATTTCTAGGAATATGCTTCAGTAACAGGAACATCAATGGCCATGTTAAGCAAATCTTCTAAGTTCTAAGCAGACCAGTGCACAATGTTGGTCAAAGAAGTTGCACAGATAATTTAAAAACTGTGACTGAAGCCTTGAACAAAATTTAGCTATTGCCTATATTCTGATTATTGATATATACCTTAAATGAGAAATTTGTTTTCGTTGTAATTAAGTTCTATTTTGCAATTTTTTGGGGGTTGGTTCAACTTGGTTTATCTGAACATCAATTTTTCCAAATAGTTCTTGTGTTGTTGATGTAAAATTACCAGCAATGGGATCTTAAAGAATGAATAAGTTAATTGGGTAACTTTTTCTTTGTTTATATAGTGGACTTGGAATAAATAGGAATTTTAATTGATAAAGTGATTACACTTGGTTCACTTATCATAAAGTATAATGGTAGACAGATCTTCTCAGCTCTAACTAGAAGTCTTCACTCATTTTCTTACCTTGTTTTCTCTACTTTCATTATTTACTTACTCTTCACTTTTGCTTTGCATACAATTGGGCTTTTGAAGTTGTTTATGGTATAAATGACGATTTTGAAGCTGTCCTGTTACAATTTGATATGTTTGAGTGATTGGTTGTCTTTGTTGTCGTTATTGGTTTATCCAGAGAGCTGCAAACACTGGTTGGGGTCAACGTGAGGATGACACCCCAAAATGGGGTCATGACAAATTCCAGGGTCCCAAAAAGGAGAGACAATCTGGCAACAACCAATTAAATCGTATTCCTGAAAGTAGAGATAGAGATTCACGCCCCAGATCCCATGACAATGAGAAAGGATCTGACAGCCAACCCAAGAGAAGTGAAAGAAGAGAGGAGATGTGGAGGCGGCATGATGATGATCAGGGGAGAGAAAATAACAGTAGAAGGGATGAAAAGAGATTTAAAAGGCATGAAGATGAGGATAAACTTGAAGGAAGAGATTATAACAGTAGAAGAGATGAAAAAAGATCAAGAAGGCATGAAGACGATGAGTCTGAACATAGGTCTAGAGAAGATCGATTTAGGAGAGAGGGGAAAAGATTTAGAAGGAGTGGTTTTGATGATATGGAACCTGAACCTAGAGATCATTGTAGAAGGGAAGACCAGAGGTCGACAAGACCAGATGATGTTGAGTTTGATCACAAGTCTAGGGATTCTAATGCAAGGGAGGATAACAGACCCAGGAAGCAAGATGACAATGAGTTTCCAGGTCAGCCAAGAGAATCAAGAAAGTACAATGATGATGATTTTGCTGGTAACAGGGAAGAAAGGAGATCAAGAAAGCACGATGAAGAAGATTATGCACCACGGTCAAGAGAAGACTATGACAAGAAGCGGGAAAACAGATCGTATAGAAACGATTCTGATCGATCGGACCCAAAAGGAAGAAATGATTTTGATAGGAGAGACGAGAAGAGGTCAAGAAGGTAAAAGCGATTTGAGGCATGGGATATGGGCACCACAGTCCATTGTTACGAGGAGAAATGAGTATATTGGTGTGTTAAACATCATCTGATAAACCGAAATTTGTTTCAGTGCTTATAATATTTCCACGGTTACTTTGTTTGTCACATGATTACTCCCTCTATGCTGTTAGCGCCGTGATGAATTTCCTTTGGATGTGGTGAGTTTTGATAAATATTGTGTTTGGTTCAATCAGCTCCATCTATCAATGCTAATGCATAATGAATATTTACATATATGGTTTACATCTGTTACTCATGCTATCATATTTTAAATTTCTCTACAGGCTTGAAAATAGTGAAGGCAAAGCTGTTATTTTTATTAACTTCGGTCTCTCTGACTTTGGTAATTGGTACTGAGTTCATTTATTGCTGAGTCTTCATCAATGGAGTAAAAAAATCACTCATTTGGTTAGCAAAATATCTGCAATATTAACAATCATACTTAAGACATTTTCAGGTAACTTAGGGCTTAGATCTTTTACCATAAAGGGCTAAAATTGAAAAGCAATATAGAATTGATAGAATAATAGTAGTAGTTACTCAAATAAAATCTTGATCAACAAACTACTACAACAATTTTCAACTCATTTCACTAAAGAATGGCTTAGACAGGCCATAGCCATTTAAATAATTTAGCTTCGTATGTTGATTATAAGAAAGCACCAACACCAAATACAACAACAGCTATTGCCCATTACTTGCTGCCTTTCATATTATTAATAAGTTCTCCCAGCGATGTGAAAGAAGACCCACCTTTAAGGACAGCTTTTCTAGCCATATTTTTCATCTCTTTCACCTTCTTATGCACCACATTATCTCTGTCCATCAATTTTTTCAACCCATTTTCTATCTCATCTGCCATTATAACATCACTACCAGTCCTATAATCCAGTCTCATCTCCACTGCTAACCCAAATTCTTTAACCATCCGAAAAGCATTCAACTGTTGTTCCGCATAGATAGGCCATGTCAATATCGGCACCCCAAACCATAAGCTCTCCAAAATAGAGTTCCACCCGCAATGCGACACAAAGCCACCAATGGCCTTATGAGCAAGAACCTCCACCTGTGGTGCCCAACCACATATCATTCCTCTGCCTTCCATCCATTCCAAAAACCCTTCTGGTAAGGTTCTATCTGTATTGTCCGAGTTTGGCGGCAAGCACATAGCCCACAAGAACCTAATTCCACTGTGCTGAAGCGCCGTCGCTATTTCTCTTGTTTGAGAGGGACCAAAGCTTCCCATGCTCCCAAAACATAGAAACACAACAGAAGAATCTGGCTGCTCATCAAGCCATTTCAATATCTTGTCATGCTGCATTTGGTCTAACTTCGGATTCGGATGACCTTTGATATCAATCAAAGGACCAACAGCATAGATAGGAGTTGTTTTTACATCAGACAGCGCATCAATAGCATGCTTTTCTACCTCATAAAAAGAATTAACAATGATCCCTTTGGTGTCTTTGAACCTCTGAGCAAGCTTATAATATGCAGCATATCCATCTCTATTAAATGCAGGACTAGGTAAAACATTTGAAGGAACTGGACTAGATATACCTGGAATCAACAAATCAGTATCAGAATCGGTGAACGGATCATCGATTTTGCGTTCGAGGAGAGCAACATTGAGAGCAGTAAACCCAACATTTGATGTCATGAACATGTAAGAAGGGACACCAAGTTCTTTTGCCACATCAACCATGGGCAAACAGAAGTAATCCATGACCAACCCAATAACAGGGTTTGAATCAGAGTCATGATAAGATGACAACATCTTTTGTATAGTGTTCTTCACATGGGGTTTGAGGCTCTCCATGAAGACTAAGATGTAGTGTTCTACTGATTTCATTAGAACCTCCTGCGGTGGCGGCTCTACTTCAGGGATATCAATGAGTTTGATCTGAGGCCATGAGGATACAACCGATTGGATGTGTGAATCTGCACAGGGAGCGAATGGGAACTTGATGTAGAGGATTGTGATAGAGAGGTCATTGTCATAGTTGATTAAGATCTTTGCAAGTTCAAGAGCTGAAACTAAATGGCCAAATCCTGGAGTGGGAAGGAAGATCAACTCTGCTCTAAGGTTATCCTAGGAGGTTTACTCACGGAAGGTCACCAAATTTTATCTAAATACATTAAATAGAAATAAGAAAATAGATTATATGTATTAAAATTATTGTTTATATGATAAAGAGTCATGCTATTTATAAAAATATTTTAAATTAATTTCATAAATATTTAACTGTCGATTACTAACTCTCAACTATTTATTATATTCTAACATAACTATTTATTATTGTTCTAATAGATGAAAAATATTAAGAACTCCTAGTTTTGAGAAATTAGATAAAAGAGATGAGAGGACAATGACTTAATAAAAAAAGTTTCATTATCCTAGTTTGAACCTTTTGAGGGACCACGTGACAGTCAACTTCTAAGTATTTAATTTGTTCATAAAAAATAGGATTTAATGCGATGTATAGAGCACTCTAATTATCGCGGAAAAGAATAGGAGTGCGATCAATTGAAATTTAAAGAAAATGCAGTATATTAATCAACCATTGGAGTCATAGGTGGTGTTTGCAAGAGTCCTATATTCTCTTCCGTAGAATAGGTAGGGAAAAAAGAAAAGACCTCTACCTTGATTAGACTTCAAGTATCTCAAAATTCCTGCACGAAAATAAGATTTAGCAGGAGAAGCCACGAATTGTCTAAGCTGCTGCGTATGTGATGTCAGGCTGGGTAGTAGTAAGGTAGAGGAAGCTGTCAATAAGACGACGATTAATTAAAGGATCAGGAAGCAAAGGGCTACTGTCTTGATGCAACTTTGTAGAACTGTCCATGGTAACAGATGCTGGTTTAGCACACAACAAACCAGAATTTTTCAATAAATCAGCATAATACTTCTTTTGAAATGCTGATTTAAAATAGATTTAATGGTAGTCATCTCAGAAATAGAATTGACATACACTAATAAAACAGCAACTTTAGCACTAATAAATTTGATAAAAAAGACTGTAATCAGATAAAGCCTATTGTTCCCCACAAGAAATTAAAAGTTTGGAAAATTTTTCATACCAGGTACTGAGCCACAATTTTTCTACTGTAATTAAAAGATATGAACCAAGATAAATTGGATGTAATATGATTTTTAAGTACCTGCAAAATTAGTTTGTGTAGTAAAATTATTTAAAATAAAATAAGTATGGAATGAACACAAATAATAGGTACCCAAAGTTGGGTCAGAAGAAACCTAATTTGGTTAGAGCGTGGGAAGCTTTTATCCTTACTATCTGAAAATTGAGATTCAGTCGTTTTCAAAAATGCTAAAAGGATGTTGTATTGAGTTGGAGTGAGGCCCAAAGTATGCTCTCTATGTGTTCTCTGATGAGGAACCCTTTCTTCATGAACTAGGACATGAGAGGAAACTGGCGGCGTGAGAGAGCCAGGAGGTGGTGTTGGCACGCATTAACGGAGGCAAAAGCATGGTCAAGGAATCATTGTCTCTTTGGGTGGCACGGATGACTGGGAGGGTAGCCATGTTTATTGTAACAAACGTCTACAATGTGCCCCTCTCAACCACAATAAGAGCAAACCTTTGAAAAACTGCCACTGCCGCCGTGCCATGTCCTGGGTTTGAAGAGGCATACCCACGACCAAGACCAAGAGGAGGATAACGAGCTTCTACTGTAGCAATAATAGTTCGTTGATCCTCCAAAATCTCATATGCATTTTGAAGTTGACTGTTGAACGACAAAAGTGAAGACCGTGGTGACAAGAAGAGGATCAAGAAAAAGAACTTTTTAAGGAATCGAATGATTTTGGCCTTTAAGGAAGAAGACATGAGTTATCAAGCTCTTCTCACAATGTCTTCAAACAAGTATAAAATTCTGTTAATGACTGATCTAAGAGCATAAATTTCTTCTTGTAATTCTGCAATACTAAGAAGATCACTTTGGAAAAAACGCTCTTTAAGGTCGGTCAATACAGAAGAGGCATTAGAAAAATAAACAACACTTTGGATAATAGAGGTAGAGAGAATGAAATAGCCAAGACAACACCAGATTATTGCAATGCTCCCATATCGAAAAACAGAGGATCATCTGTTAGAGGATAAGGAATAGAACAAGTAAAAAAGCCATATTTATTTTTGGAGATGGTGGCCATAGAAAATTATCGACACCAAAAATGATAGTTATTGCTAGTAATGACAGGAGTGACAAGGATAGAGATTGAATTTTCACTGGGATGAATATAGAAAGGGCTAGTGGGATCTTGTACTATGTTAGAAGATGATTCTGTCATTAGAGGAGAAGAAGACAATGGAGACTGGTTATTTGGGTTTGAAATTTTCACCATGGGTATCAATATGACTCTTTTAGAGCTCTGATACCATAATAAAAAAATAGAGATAAGAAAATAAAAGATATGTATTAAAGTTGTTGTTTACATGATAAAGAGTGTTACTCATAAGGATATTTCAAACTAATCTCATAAATATTTAGCTACCAACTACTAACTCTCAACTACTTATCATTACTCTAACAACTACTTATTATTGTTCTAATATAATGCAGACAAAATAATTAAAAAAGAAAAGGCACTCTTTTTTATTTGGAAACTTTAATGTGATAGAATTAAATTGAATTCAATTTTAATATTTGAAATGAATTAATAAAATTTTAGAATTGAATTGAATTTTAATATTTAAAATGTTTATCGAATGAATTAAAATTTTGTAGTAGACAATTTTACCCTTTAATAATATAATATTATGTTTAAATTGACTATGTTACATATACACTAAAACCAGCAACTAGTATAAAATACATGTTAAAATACAAATATTTGAAAATAAATTAAATCACATATGTATTTATACACAAATTTATTGGTGGATGATGAATAGTATTTTTGTATTTAAATAATAAATATACTTATTTATTAAATTATATGAAATAAATAAAAAGATTGTATTTTTTAACTAAAATTTTTTCAACTAAAATTTGTTCACTTCTTTTAAAAACAGTTGGATTAATCTAAAAACATTAAGTTTAACAAATATTATTATTAATTAAAAAATAAATAGTTCTTTATGATTGATTACAATGGCAAACCAATAACAACAACAACAAACAACAACAAAGCCTTGTCCCACTAAGTGGGATCGGCTACATGAATCAAACGACGCTATTATGCTCTGTTATGTATCATGTCTACAGAGAGACCGTTTACATGTAGATCTCGTTTGACCACCTCATGGATGGTCTTCTTAGGATTTTCTCTGCCTTTCGTCCTTTGTCCATCTTCCATCTCATCCACCCTACTGACTGGATGTTCTATCGGTCTTCTTCTCACATGTCCAAATCACCTGAGACGCGATTCAACCATCTTTTCCACAATGGGTGCTACTCCAACTCTCTCCCTTATATCTTCATTCCTTATTTTATCCAATCGCGTATGACCACTCATCCATCTCAACATCTTCATCTCTGTCACACTCAGCTTATATTCATGATCTCCTTTAGCCGCCCAACACTCCGTACCATACAGCATAGCCGGTCTTATAGCGGTGCGGTAGAATTTACCTTTAAGTTTTAAAGGCATTTTTTTGTCGCATATAAAACCAGATGCACTCCGCCATTTTGACCAACCTGCTTGGATCTTATGATTTACATTATGTTCAATCTCTCCATTATCCTGTATGATGCACCCAAGATACTTAAAACTTTTAACTTTTCGTAGGATGTTTTCTCCAATCTTCACCTCTATATTTGGGTTTTCCCCTTCTCAGACTGAACTTACATTCCATATATTCCGTCTTGTTATGGCTTATGCGCAGACCATACACTTCTAAATCTTCTCTCCATAACTCCAACTTCTTATTTAGGTCTTCCCTTGATTCTCCCATAAGGACGATATCATCAGCAAAAAACATGCACCATGGCATAGGCTTTTGGATGTGCTCTATGAGTACTTCCAAGACCAATGTGAAAAGGTATGGACTTAAGGATGATCTCTGGTGTAATCCTATACCAATAGAAAATTTCTCTGTCACACCACATTGAGTCTTCACACTAGTTATGGCCCCATCATACATGTATTTAATTGCCTGAATATATGCGATCCTTACTCTCCTCTTTTCTAAAACCTTCCATAAAACCTCCCTTGGTACCCTATCATACGCTTTTTCCAAATCAATAAACACCATATGTAGATCCCTTTTATTACTACGATACCTCTCCATCATCCTTCTTAATAGGTATATCGCTTCAGTGGTAGATCTTCCTGGCATAAATCTAAATTGGTTCTCTGTTACTTGTGTCTCTTTTCTCAACCTCCGTTCTATCACCCTTTTCCATAACTTCATAGTATGACTCATAAGTTTAATCCCTCTATAGTTTTCGCAACTTTGTATATCCCCCTTATTCTTATAGATAGGTATCAAGGTGCTCTTTCTTTACTCATCAGGCATCTTTTTTGACCTTAAAACAAAAAATAAATAAATATGAACTATCAAGAACTAACTTGTTGAGTGGTAAACCAATTTAGATTGGTCGAATGGTCAACTCACTGGTCCGCTTAGTGATTAGCAGCAAATTATAGCAACTAAGTAATGTTATAAAGATATAACAAAATTATGCCACTTTTTGCTAATGTCATGATTGACACAACTTCACTACTTGAAATCTTTAGACGTAGGAGACTGGTAAGTGTAGATATTTTACATAGTATACTTTTAAAAAAATAGTGAGTTGAATGAAAAAAAATGAAGAAAATAAAGGCGGTGAAGGAAAAGAGAGTGTACATGTCGAAGGATAGGAGACATTGAGAGAGAGTGAATGATAAAAGTTAAAAATAAATAATTAGATTATAAAAATATTTTAGATATTTTAAATTTTAAGTAAAATTTCAATGAAATGAAATTCCAAATCAGACCTATTTGAATTGGCATTAATTTTGAAAGAAAAAAATAAATTAAATTAAATTTTATCTAAACTAATTTAATTATTTTTGTTTCAAATAATAGGATTGAATTAATTTCAGGGAGTTTTCAAACACCCTGCAACCCTAACATTAGATTAAATTACAAATTGAATGAGTAAAACTATAGAGTTGAATTGAACTTCATTGTTTAAAATGTTCATTAATGAATTAAACTTTTGTAGCAAACAATTTTATCATTTATGAATATAACATTATATTTAAATAATATATATTTATTTATTAAATTATATAAAATAATTAAAAAATTATAATTTTTTAAATAATTTTTTTCAACTAAAATTTATTATCTCTTTTAAATAAATAAAAAGTAGATTAATCTAAACATTAGTTTAAAAATAGTGTTATCAATTGAAAAAAAATTAAATAGTTTTTTATGATTGATTATATTGACAAACGGAAATATAAAATATTAAGAACTAATTTGTTGAGTTGTCCAATAGCATAACAAGTAAAAAAATTAAAAAAAGTCAATTATTAACAATAAATTATAGTAAATTAGCAACTAATTAATATTATTAAAAAAATAAAATTATTATACCATTTTTTCTAGTGTCATAATTGACACAACTTTACTTAAAATGTTCAAATATAATAAATTCGTAGACGTTTAATGTCATTCGTCTTAGTCAAATACGTAAAACCTCTATATGTGTGAATATTTTTTTTTAGTTCAGATGTAGTAGATTATAAAAATATTTTAGATATTTTAAAGACATTTTAAACATTTTAAAATTTATGTGTTAAAATATATTAAGATCAATTGGCATTTTGTCAGAATCCTCACTGCTGAATCATGCACCCTATTCTATCCGGAGGCTTATGTTGAGAATCTCTCCATATTGCGATCAGAATATTGCCTTATTATTTTGAGAAGTTAAGCACAGAACAAGTTGGTTGGGAACGGAACTTTTTGATTTCACGCAACTTGGTGTGTGTTTGGATTAGAGTTGGCCAAACTGGAGTTTGAATAAAAGTGATTTTGTAAAATTGATTTTGGATAAAAGTGAGTTTGTGCCAACATGATTTTTGTTTGGCAATTTTATACTAAAATTGATTTTGATAAAATGAAATTGTTTGGATAATATTAGTTAAAATCACTTTTAGATAGATAATTAGTTAATTACTAAAAAAATATAATATTAAATTATAATATTATTTTTTAATATATTTAATCCTTTTTTATACTTTTTTAGTATATTTTTTATATAATATTTTTTTATAAAATTTTATTTTAGTTTATTATAATTTTTTTAATAAAAATTAATATTTATTTATTAAATTAAAAATAACATATAAAATAATATATTTTAGTACTTTTTATGAGTACTCTCAGTAATTTTATTTTGTTTACTATTTTAGATTCTAATTTTTTTACTAATTATGTTTTTATTATTATTTATAATTAATTTTTTATTTAATTTATCATTTTCAATAGGAACAATAATACATATTATAACAAATTAGAATAATAAACAATGAACAAAAATTATAATAATAAATTTTACAATGTCAAACAAAAAATATTCTATAATTTTATTAGTAATCTTAATATTCTTTTATTTATTATTAATTATTATTTATGATTCCATTGTTATGTATGATTAGTTTTTTATTTACTTTATCATTTTTAATAAGATCAATAATTCATATTATAATAAAATTAAAATAATAAATTTAATAAAACAACTAAAATATAAAAAAAAAACTAAAAATTAAAAAAAATTTAAAATATTTGAAATGACTTGAAACAAATATGAAAACTCTTTTGGAAAACACCAATAATGAAATAAATATGAAAACTCTTTTGGAAAACACCAATAATAATAATCAAAGGTGAAGTCACGTTGAAGTGAACGCAGAAGCAACAATTTTTTGCTTCTAGTAAACGTGCTTTTAAGCTGCAAAATCACTTCTGCGTTTAGATAAAAAAGATTGCCAAACATTAAAATATAGCGTTCAAAGAACTTCAACGTACTTTTCTCCTTTCAAACGGGTTTGCCAAACACACCCTTGGTCTCTACATCCTTTATTCAAAAGTGTGGTTCAGAAAATTTAGAGTGAGAATCAACTGAATCCAATTAGTGCCTTGCCAAAGTAAAGGAAGAAGCTTCAAATTTTAATAAGAAGGTTTTTGGGAATATTTAAAAAAAAAAAAAGAACAAGAGTAAGAGAAAAAATTACAACAATTCAATTGAAGATGGAAAAGGTTGATTCGTATTTTTTAAAACAATAAGAGGCAGAGCTTCAAGTAAATTAGGGGGGTTATCATGGAGATGAATTCTTTCAAATCCCACAAGAATCGTGTGATGAGTTGAATAAAGAAGTAACTAAGGAGGAGGTTAGGGGGGTTATTATGGAGATGAATTCTTTCAAAGTCCACTGAACTAATGGTCTTTAGACTTTCTTTTTCAAAGAATATTAGAAAACGATGGAAGTTGATGTCTGGAGATGGTTCATAATGCTTTCAATAGCAAAGAGTTGGATGCATCTTTTTTTAAAGTTTTACTAGTATTAATTCCAAAAGTGGATAACCCAACTCGTATGAAGGAGTTTATGGAATGTGTTATACAAGGTGGTGACCAAATTAATTGTCAATCGTTTGAGGCCTTTTCTTCAAGATTTCATTGGCCTTTTTTAGGGAGGATTTATTCCTAGAAGAAGAACTTCGGATAATATTATTGTTACTCAAGAGACATTGCAGTATATGAAGAAGACTAAGTCCAATAAAAGGGGTTCTTGTATTTAAGATTGATCTAGAGAAAATATACAATAGAATAAACTGGGATTTCTTAGAACAAACTCTTAATAAATTTGGTTTTCCAACCCAGACAATAAACTTATTATGTGGTGTATTAGATCTTCATCTCCATTGATTCTTTTGAATGGGAATACACTTGACAGTTCCATCTTAAAAGGGGGTTACAACAAGGAGAGCCTATGTCACGGTATATTTTTGTACTTTGTATAAAATATTTCTCATTTGATAAATTTGGGTAAGTGGAGACCGATGGCTATCTCTAAAGGTGGCCTAACAACATCTCACTTGATATTTGTAGATGACATCATTCTCTTTTATAAGGCTAAGAGATCACGTCTGCAGTTTATCCTGAATGCTTTGAATCTTTTCTGCAAAGCATTTGGTATAAAAATTAATTTTGAAAAATCAAACGTTGTTCATTCATCTAATGTTTTTAGAGAATACAAGGAGATGTTTATGGGTATATCTTATATTCGTTCCACCAATTCCATAGGTAAATACTTGGGGTTCCTCTTTGTCATGCTAGGTCCTCTAGAGTTGCTTTCCAAGATGTCACATACAAGATTTGTCGAAGATTAGCCTCTTGGAAGGGTCAATTCCTCAATAGGGCTTCCGAATTTGTCTTGCCAAATCGGCGATGGCTTCTATTCCAATTTATAGAATGCAAATGTACCAATTTCCATCGATGATATTTATGGACACAGATAATTGTGTGCGCCAATTTGTCTGGAATGATAAATCAGATAGTAAAGGTCTTCAATCTCTCATTTTTGGGGAAACTGGTTTGGTAGCTTCTATTAAAAATTGATAGAAACCACTGTTTAAATAGTTGTCTGTATGTAGTTTTATTTTAAAGCATTGTTTATTTAGAATGTGTTAAAATTTAGATGTCAAAGAGAAGTATAAACATGTATGTAATTATTTCATAAAATACACACAACAAATATATTCAATACATTTCTCCTCATTTTATATATTCTTCGTGAGTCTGTGTACTTTGTTCTTTTATTTTCCAATAAAGTGGCATCAGATCCACTTATAAAATGTCTTTGTCAAAAGGAATCATCTTTTAAATACCCACAATTATCTAGACTCATCTATGATAATTGGGCATCTCGAATGAAAGCAATTCTCGGTGCTCAACGAGTGTGGGAGATGGTTGAGAAAGGCTATGTAGAACCAGAAAATGTGGAGAAGCTAACAAAAGCTCAGAAGGATGAATTGGAAAATAAAAAAAAGAAAGATCAATGTGCATTTACTATCATTCATCAAGGCTTAGATTGTAACGACTCAATTTTTATTATGTCTATATCATACCGGAAACTGAGCGCTACCAACTTGTCTTCTTAATTATTGTCTATTATTTATTATATGAGCCTGATTTGTTGTTAAAAGCGTAGTTATTTAGCGAGATATTTTTTTTTCAAAACGTTTGGATTAATAAACGGAATCACGCATAATAAATTCACAAATAATAACAGATAAAATAGTTATGAACAACCACACTTAAATACATCTCAAGCAGTTAACAACATTCAGTTATCCAGCCTTTATTAGAATATAGATCTTAGTTAGAACACCCCTAGATATAGCTAGATAATAACTATATACTTATATATACTTACAACCTCCCAGCCCTGACCTGTTCAAGAAGTCCCTAAGCTAGCGCCAGGCTAGCCTAGACTCTATACTCACCTAATCCCCGTCGCTGCATCCTCTCTGGCAGCCCCTCTCTCTCTTGCCGCCATCCAGTTCTACCAGCTGTCACCAACAACACCGGCCACCACCAACATTCAACCGTCCACCTCTGTGTTTGCATTCTCCTGTAAATAAATTTTTATTTTTGTTTTCGTTAAATTTAGGATTAATTTAAGTTTTAATTATTAATTAGTATTATGATTTAGTTAGAAATAATTTTTTTGTTTAGTGAATTTACATAGTTAAGATAGAATCGTATTAGCTTATTAGACTTTTGTGAATTCTAATGCTTTAATGATGTGATATTATTGTTGTTGTGCGGTTGATTTTGAATTGGAACTAAATTTAGTAAATTAGTGATGCTCAAGCTTGAATGCATATATTTCACATAGTTCAAGTTATTCTGTTCAAATAGGCATATTACTAAATGTTTGTGAAGTTAGTTAAACTTACTTTAATACGGGTCAATTTTTGGTTAAACTAAATTTTCTATGTAATAAAATAATTAATTCTCGATCATTCTAGTAGTTCTTTATTTTATGCATAGTCAGTGCAATTAATTATATTGATGAAAATCAAAGTAAATTAAAAAAATTCAAATATGATATAATTTTAGATGACTTATGGATGATTTTTTATTTGCATACAGAAAAAATTATACATGTAATAATATATATTGCTAAATATTTGTGAAGTTAGAATGTGCACTTACCTCTTTTGTTTTGTTAGAATATAATTAAGATCAATTAGGATCAATTAGAATTATTTAGTATATATGAATATTTAGTATAGAATATTACGTCTTTATTATTACGATTCTCTTAACTCCTATAAATACCTTTCTATATTGTATCATTCCCTGACAACTTGAATAGACAACTTAATTACACTCAATAATATACAAATCCTTCCTCCAGTTTAGTTTTTTAATTCTAACATGATATCAGAGCCATGGTATCCTCCTTGAAAAGGATATGTTATTTTACTTGCGGTGAAATCACCGTTGTCTTTGCATTTTTTTTCTATGACATTCTTTTTTTCCTTTTGTCACTCCTTTGATGATTTTTCATCTTACCAACTAGCCTATTTTTTTTTTCTTTCTGTGTTGCATTTTTTTTCGAGTCGTATGATCAAACACCATTGTTATTGCTGTTTACCTATTCTCATAAAGAAATCATATAGTTTTCGCTCTCTTTCGGCAGTTCCGCTTGCGTTCTGTCGTGGCAGTTTCGTCTATGTTCTCTAGTGATAGTTACATCTGCGTTCTCTCGTGGTAATTCTGTCTGCGTTTTCTCGTGGCAGTTCCGTCTGCGTTTCGTCTGTGTATGTTTCCTTGTGGCAATTCCATCTGCGTTTCTTTCTAGCAGTTCCGTCTGCACTTCCTTCAGACAAGCGGCAGTTTTGTCTGTGCTTCCTTCAGACAAGCGGCAGTTCCGTCTGCGCTTCTTTCAAACTAGCGGCAATTTCGTCTACGCTTCCTTCAGACTAGCAGCAGTTCCGTCTGCACTTCCTTCTGTCAGTTCTGTTTGCACCCGTTTTATTAGTTTATGCATTTTTTCTCTTTATTTCGTTGTTTTAAATAAGTTTCAAACTCAAGTGAGAGTTTGAGAGGGGATGTTAGAATATAATTAAGATCAATTATGATCAATTAGAATTATTTAATATATCTGAATATTTAGTATAGAATATTACGTCTTTATTATTACGATTCTCTTAGCTCCTATAAATACCTTTCTATATTGTATCATTCTCAGACAACTTGAATAGACAATTTGATTATACTCAATACTATACAAATCATTCCTCCAGTTTAGTTTCTTATTTCTAATATGTTTTATTTTATTTAAACGGATAATGTATTTCTTTAACTAAGTTTAATGTAGTTTATTTTGATTAAACATTTTGAATGATGTTGTGAATATGTTTAGTATATTTTTAATTGGTATGCTCTTTGCAGACATGACAACAGGTAGAGATATTGCGAATTAGCCTATTGGTCGTGGTCATGGTAGAGGGAGGGTTTCTATTGGTACCCCTGGGAATTCTGAATCTTTTTCCTCTAATCCGACTACTCTAGTGACATCACAGGTTGCGAGTGCATCAAAACAATTGTTCATCATGGTACCTAACTCCAACTATGTCCCTGTATCTATGCCAACACTGCTGCCTTCATCTGCACAGCAGCCCACTGTCTTGGCGACGCCGCCTCCAGCGATAAACAACGCGACACCGGAATCCTCTAACAGAAGCCAGCCAACTGATTCCCCTCTACCACCTTTCATCGTACAAATGACGATTTGGCCTGATGGCGGAACAACATAAGTACTACTTTAAGTCTTTTATATGCTGCAAGTATTTGATAATTCATGATTAGTGATTCTTGATTATTGATTCTAGTTTTAGTGGATTTAGGTGTGTAGGTTTGAACTGTTAAAAGTGTTTGATATATCGTGATTAGTGATTCTTAATTACTGATTCTAGTTTTAGTGGATTTAGGGTTGTAGGTTTAAACGGCTGGAAATGTTTGATATATAGTGATTAGTGATTTTTGATTATTGATTCTAGTTTTAAATGATTTAGAATTGTAGATTTGAACTGCTAAAAGTGTTTGATATATAACTGATTCATTGATTGTTGACAATGGTG
The DNA here is from genome assembly GCF_003086295.3 of Arachis hypogaea. Lineage (NCBI taxonomy): Eukaryota > Viridiplantae > Streptophyta > Magnoliopsida > Fabales > Fabaceae > Arachis > Arachis hypogaea. Next base: position 46,210,106 of record NC_092043.1, read on the forward strand.
TTGTTTAAGTTAATTGTTGATGGATAGAGTTTATGGCACATTCTAGTTATAAACGAAACTCTGTCAAAATTTCTAAAAAAACCTTTACATATTATGGCTATTTGCTTATGAACTTTTAATTTATATTGTCGTATTGGTTTGTTTGTGAATTATTGATAGGTTTCCGCCAAATAATAACGCATGTATTCAGGAGATGACCAGCGTCATCAAGCTGATATATGACCATCCATGGCCGAGCTACAAGAAGATCCCCTCTGAGACTAGAGAGCAATGATTTTATAAGTGGGTGGTAAAAACTTAATATAGCAAAAACTTATTAGCTAGTTTGTATTTTCTATTTTGTTTAATACAATATATTTTGATTAACAAATTTTAAAGTGTCTTTGTGCAGCAGAACTTTATATGGGATAAGGAGCACAATGCCCTCATCAAGAAGATATACGATCATTGAATGGGAAGGCGACTGCATCAGATATTGGAGGATGTACATGAGAGGCGCGACCACCTCACTTCTTAGATCCGCTCAGAAATCAAGAAGGTTTTGTATGTTCACTGGGAGACCGATGAGGGGTTCAAGTATCAACGTCTCACAAATAGAGCTAGTAGGGCATCGGTTAGGTCTTCCAAATATATCGGCGGCTCAGCGACTTTCATGAAGACCAAGGTCAGGCTGGTATGTAGATTCTCTAATTTTGTTATTAATTTAGTTATATTCTTTAACATATTATTAGTAGGCATCCTAACATATTGTTTCAATGCAACATGTGTAGTCGAAGTTGTTGGATCGCGATGCAACGTTGGCGGAGACCTTCAAGTACACCCACACTTTGAAGGAGAACAAGGCAAAATTTGCTGATCAGCGGTCTGCGTATCATTATATGAGTAAATATTTGATCTTGTGATATAAAATTTTCAATTAACTACACATCTGTTATCCTAATCATAATAACATGTGTTACACAAGAGTCTTACGTGTAGAGACTGGAGGCCGCAACTCAGCAATCTCAGCAAAGTGGGGAAGACACTAGTGGCTTTGTGGCTTCTGTCGTTGGTCCCGATGCAGTTTGGCGCGAGACCGCCTCTGTGGCGTACAAGAACCGTGTATACGAACTGGGTTGTTCTTCACCAGTAGCCTCCATACCTCCACGTTGAAGCCATCGTCTACCTCTACCACCAGTCGAGCCGTCGATCCTGACAAAGGCATTGATTTTAGGTTGCAGGTGCAGGAGCTCACCTAGAGTCTTCACGAATAGGCTTATGAGCTGAATGAAAATTGAGAGAGGTATCAGAAGATCCTCACATGCATGACAGACACAGATGAGCTCAGGTTGGAATTTAGGGAGCAGCTGGAGCGGCTTAAGCAGATGGAGCAACAGATGGCAGTGTATCAGGCTCAGATGCATGCCAATGGCAGCGGCGCTGCTAGTGGCAGCTGCTCGTGGGACACAGCCATCATCGCCTTCTCCGTCGCCTTAACAGGACCACAGGAATGACGACGACGACTAGCAAAATCTTTAGTGATTATGGCTTTGTTTTACTGTTTTATTGTGTTTGATTTATTTGACTTTTAATTTATTTGAACATTTGATATTTCATATTATATAATTGGTTTCTATTATTTATAATTTGATCACTAATTATGTGAAAAATAAATTTAAATAAAAATTAAAATTAATAAAAAATTGACATTATTGTCAGATTTACCGAGAGCATAATTCGATGGTAATAGTGCGAAAAACAAAATATTGTGGTACCACCTTTACCGTCGAAAAAATTCGCCGGTAATCAAATAATTTTTTCGGGTAAGTAATTTGTCACAGAATCTGACAATACTTATTTTTGAACAAAAAAATTCGACGATAATTAATTATCAACAAAGTTTATACTGTCGAATTTTATTCATTTTTTTATGATAATTCTGACAATACTCAACATTTTTCTAAGATTATTTGTATATAAAGTTGTAAAGTTGAAAAACTTTCACAACACTCCTATATTACTGTGAGTACCGACATACACTCATCAGTATTTGAGTACATCTAATATATGTTTCGATTTTCTAAATAACATCTTAGAACTATCTTATGAAATTAAAAAAGAATTTGTCAATTTAATTTTAGAAGTTGAGAACATCTTTTTGGCTGGTTTACATAATTGTGAGTCCTTAGACTCCACAATTACTTTTATCAGTAAGTGATCCTTTGACTGAGAAGACTTAAAAAATATATATAAAGTTCTTAGGTTATTAAAAAAGAATTTGTCAATTTAATTTTAGAAGTTGAGAACATCTTTTTGGCTGGTTTACATAATTGTGAGTCCTTAGACTCCACAATTACTTTTATCAGTAAGTGATCCTTTGACTGAGAAGACTTAAAAAATATATATAAAGTTCTTAGGTTAGGTTGTAGTCTAATTTGAGACTTAAGATAATATTTAAGGTTTTTAGGTTGGTGAATTATTTAATTTAAGCCAAAACTTAACCTAAAAAGACTTGAGAAAAAATAGTATCTAAAGTTCTTAGGTTTAACTGCAATTTAATTTGAATCTTGTCTGAAAATGTTGGAAGAGTATCTAAGATTTTTTATTAAGGGGATGTCCAATAATCAAATTATTTTTTAGCTTGAAGCAATAATATATAATTTTTTAGATTAAGATGATATCGAATATTAGTATTACTTGAAAAGTTAGAAAAATATCTAAGATTGTTTAGATTGTTGTGATCTAATCAAAGTCACTTCTTAGTCTTGAAAATACTTGAGTAAATAATATCTAAAGTTTTTAAATTATATTGCGGTTCAACATGAGTTAAAGCAGTAGTATAAAAATGTTCAATACAAAATAATATCATTCGTACATTTATTCTAATAATAATAAAATTCTCAAATGTATATAAAATTTTATTATAAGGGCAATGTTAGGGGCCAGCAACATTTGTTATTAGTAGCCATCAACTAGTCATCAATGATGATTTGATTGTTTGAGATTGATGTGAGATTTCATCAAATGACTCACATTTCTTTGTTGATTACATGCTGGCTAAAATGCAATAAAATTGCTGACCCCTAGATTTTTCCTTATTTATAAATATAAACGTGATTCTTCTATATTTTAAAGTAAGCGGTTGATTTTTAATTCTTATAAAACATATGGTAGTTGTTTTAATAAGGTTCTAAAAACTAGCTGGACTAAATATTTAGGTATTTGGTATTGGACTTAGTTTTAATATTTGTTATTTCAGGCTTTCAGCTTTTATTTTAGGTTTAATTTAATGTATTGGATTACGTTTCTTGAAGTTACACGGTAGGTGATGTTTTATGTTATGTAACACTGTTCACAGATTTTACATAAAAAAGTTACTTGGTTTTTTATTATTTATTTATTTTAATCATAAATTTTACTTATCTTTAAGATACTAATATATATATATATATATATATATATATATATATATATATATATATATAATTCAAACTAAATACATATAAAAAATTATAGGATAAAAAAGGAAAAACTAGAAATAAAATACAATTAAAGAGATAAATATTCTTTTTTTGTGTTTGTTCTTTATCATTTTATAACATATAATATATATTATAATGGATTTTATGCGCGCATATATAAATTTTTATATTAATTTATGATAATTGATTTTTTTTATTTAATTATTGTCTTATATTTACATAAAATTATGAGATTTTGATTGGTATTATATTTTTAAAATTTATATTAAAAAATTTATAATTTTATATTTTTATATATTATTTTATTATAAGTCAATTGTTTAATTGAATCACATATTAAACTGATTAAACTTTTAAATTAATAAACAAATAACTAAATTGATTGGATGTGTGATTCGATTTTTATAACTTTGATTTTAACTCCTTTGATTAGAGATTTCCATACTTAATATCTATATATTTAAGGATTGTGATTCTTCAGACAAATTAAAAGAATTGATTGTTTAACAATATTTTTGTGAGTGGTTTCACTACATTATTTGAATTGATGATTTTCTATTATTCAATCAATTTTTTTCTCCTGACCCACCAATTATGTGACTATGAAAGATTGATTGAACCACCACCAACATTGAAAGTGGGTCGAATTGAATTTGAAAACACTCATTATTATAAGCAAAATCCATTATTTATTATATAATTTAAGAGCTAAAAGATTTGCCAACTTCCAACTATAACCAGTTACATTAAACTTGGATTAGTAGTTATCATAATCACTCATGAGACTCATGTAAGGACACGCTAAGAAAAAGCCAAAAAGATACTATAATTTCCAACTACACATACACTAACCAAACACAATTCAAGAATCTTTCCATTATTCCCCGCTCCCCTCATAGCTAAGGATAAAGAAAGGAGGATGAGGTTCTAATAATTGTGCAACCCTAAAAAAACGTTAATGGACAAGATGGCGGGGCCATGGTATAACATATGGGAATGGATACATGTACACTTTTTTATTGAAGTTTTAGTTAAATTAAGCCATACCACTTTATACCCCAAAAAAAAAAAAAAAGATGAAAGCCAAGCCTTATTAATTATATAATTATATATAGATAGATTGAAAATAATGATGATGATGGCAAACAAAAAGATATAGATAGTATATTACATCAATTATATTAGGTGTATACCAAATCAATTACTAAAATCAGACATTAATATAGAATATATATTAAAATATAAAATTCACATTGAAAATAAATTATATTATATATATATATTTACATAAATATATAATAAATATTTTTTGTATTAAATAATATTTTTGATATTACATTTATAAATATTTTTTTTAGTTAGTTGTAGTGCCAAAATCAAGGTTCTGAAAATTGGACCGGACCGGTCGATTCGACCGGTTTAACCGCGAACTGGCAAGTGACAACGCAAACGGTTCGGTCCTCCTGTAGAAACCGTGCTGGAAAGAACTGTTGAAGAACTGGTGAACCGGCCAAAAATCGGTCGGTTGGGCCGAACCGGTGGCCAGCCGGTTCTGCATAAACGACGCCGTTTTATTGTTTTTCAAAAAACCCTAAACCCGACCCAACCCCGCTCATGGAGCACCCCACCCCCTTTCTTCCCTCGACCCCATTCATTCATGATTCATCTGATTTTGAATCAACTCACATTAAGAGAAGAGTGAACCCTAGCCGCCCAGTCGCCCTCCTTCGTCGCCGCGGTCTCAGGTCATCAGCGCCACCGCGTCGCCTGGTCCTCAGCCCAAGTAACCCTTTATCTTCACCTGGTTCCCTACCCAGTAGCTCTCCATCTCCATCGTCTTCATCTTCTCAACATCAGCAGGCAGTAGTCCTCTCATCGTCTTCATCGTCGCGCGGTCCTCAACAGTCAACCCCAGTAGCCCTTCGTCGACCCCAGGTGAGTGACTCGTCCTCTGCTCATCTTCTTTGTTCTTTGCCTCTGTGAACTTCCTCTGTGAAATTGATACTCTGTGAACTTTGACTTCCTCTGTGAACTCAGATTTCAGTTTAATTGTGAATTTCCTCTGTTTGTTGGTTATGGTGAGAAATAAATAATCTAAAATTTAACTGGCTGGTCTTGTATCTTGCAGCTCAATTTCTGTTTGTAGCTCAATTTTTGTTCGTTCCTCTACTCAAATTTGTTACTCTATTTTTGTAAATAAGCTGAAATTTGTTGCTCAATTTCTGTTTGTAGCTCAATTTCTGTTCGTTCCTTTGCTCAAATTTGTTACTCTATTTTGTAAATAAGCTGAAATTTGTTGCTCAATTTCTGTTCGTTCCTTTGCTAAATAAGCTGAAATTTGTTACTCTGTTTTGTACTTTGTTAATGCTGGAAACTTACTCGATTTTGCATAATTGTTGACTGGCTGAATTGCTGTAGGCAGAATTGCTGTAGGTAGAATTGTTAATGTTCATTGTGTAGGCAGAATTGTTAATGTTTATTGCTGTGGCTGTTTTTAATTTCATATATGTTTTATTAATTTTATTTATGGAAGATAGTATTAATCAAGAAGCAACTGCTGATAACAATGCTTCTGTGAATAATAACATGCCTGCCGATACTCCTATTCCGAATGATGCTGCTAATCCTAATTCCCGTAGTGCTAACGATAGTCAGTCACAAGGTTCTTATAACCTTAGGAGAAAAACAGATTTAGCTTTAAAATATGTTGCTCTACAAATGGTGAATGAAAAATCACAATATCAATATTTATTTTGCCTACAAGTTTTTAATGGAGGTGAAATTCACAGGATGAAGAAACATCTAGCAAAGATTACTGGAGATGTGAAAAAATGTCCTAAAGTTCCATGTGATGTGGAAAAACAGATGGAAAGTTTGTTGAAAGATATTTAGACCAACAAGAAGAAAAGAAAAGTAAGTTTTGGTGAAGAGGGTGGTGATGAGGTAGAGGATGCAATTGATGAGGCAATAGCTCAAGAAGAACAGGAACAGCAGTGTACCTCGAATCAGCAAGAAGTTGGAGGCGATCCAAAGAAAAAAGCCTCAGTCATTCATCCTATGTTTGCACCAAGAACAACTTCAGGAACTCAACCAAGTATTAAAAGTGTTATGCAAAACAAAGAGGCAATACACGAGGTTGATAAACGATTTGCTCGGTGGCTTTTGGATTGTAAAATTCTATTTAATGCTGTGATGTCGCCATATTTTCAAGATATGCTGGATGGTGTTGCTGGTATTGGACCTGGTTACAAAGGGCCTTCTTATGATAAGTTAAGGGTTCATTTGTAGGTTGATCTTAAAAGAGAAAGCCAAATGCTAGTTGATAGTTATAGGAGTGCATGGAAGGAAACTGGATGTACCCTCATGGCTGATGGTTAGACAGATCAAAGACAAAGAACGTTAATTAATTTCTTGGTATATTGTTCTAAAGGTTTGTGCTTCGTGAAATCAGTAGATGCTTCCAGTATGGTAAAAAATGCTTCACACTTGTGTAATTTATTTTCTGAGGTAATTGAATGGATTGGCCCAAATAATATTGTGCATGTTGTGACTGACAATGCGGTCAATTATGTTGCTGCTGGTAGGCTTATCAATAGAAAATATGATAATATCTATTGGTCACGATGTGCTGCTCATTGCCTTAATCTTATTTTAAAAGATATAAGCAGCATGGCGCATATTTCTAACCTTGCAACACGTGCTTCAAAGATCATAGTATTTGTGTACAATCATACCGTTTTCTTATCTTGGCTAAGACAAAGACCTCATTGGAGAGAAATTGTACGTCCTGGTGCAACCCATTTTTGCAACTGTGTTTATTACATTGAAGAGCATCTTTGACCGTAAAAAAGAGTTGCAACAATTGGTTGTAGATTCAATTTTCACTGATACAAATTAGGAAGGAGTGCTACTGGTAGAGCTGTGAGTGCTATTATTCTGGACTGAAAATTTTGGGACGATTGCTTTACTGTATGTAAACTTGTGGGCCCTCTGATTTACTTGTTGAGGGTTGTTGATGCTGATGACAAACCATCTTTGGGATATATTTATGAAGGAATGCTAAGGGCAGAAGATGCAATTAAGGAGATGTTTAGGCAATCCAAGACTGCATATCAGCCATACACAGATATTATCAACTCAAGATGGGACAAGTATTTGAAGAAATATCTTCAGCGGCAGCTTACTTCTTGAATCCTAACTTCTTTTTTAATGAAAATTATAAAGAAGAACCTAATGTTATGCGAGGTTTGCTTGATCTTGTTACCTTGTATTGCAAGTGTAACAATTTGGATTCAGTTCAGGCAATGAAAGAAATACATTTATATAGAGGTCGCAAGAAAAGTTTTGATAGACAAGAAGCTATTCGAGCTGCATCTGAATTTAAGTCTAGTAAGAATATGGCTGAATATTTGTTTAATTAATAGTAACTTGTTTTATGCTCCTATATTCTTAATTGATATCTTCTAATATGTTATGGTTTTATAATTGGTAGTGAAATGGTAGAGGTTATTCAGAGGCTCTGCTCCATGTTTACAAAAGATAGCTGTTCGCATTCTTAGCCAAGCATCTGCTTCTTTTGGGTGTGAGAGAAATTGGAGCCTTTTTGACCAGATTCATACAAGAAGAAGAAATAGATTGGAGTATGATAGACTGAATGACATTATTTATGTTACCTATAATTTGCGTCTTAAATCCAGGTAATATATGTTTCATGAAATACTATATTGTTTCATTTGTAATCTTTATCATAACAAATTTGTAAATTATTAAATCTTCATATATTGTATTTAACTTTTTAGGAAGGAAAAAGAAAAAAGAAAGCAAAAGACACAATATGATCCAATTGATTATGAAAGCATCAGTCAAGTTGACTTTTGGGTGACTGAAGAAGTTGTAGAGAAAGAGCATGATCTTCCTAGTAATGTAGATGACTTATTGCGTGAGTATAGTATATTTAGTTTCTAATGATTTATTAGAATGTTGTTAGTTTATAATATAATGATAACATGTCTATTTTATTAGGTGAAATTGATGCTGATTTATATCAAAGTGGCGGTAGTAGTAGTGGTCTTTATGCTGCATCTCTTGATTCTTCTGCTTAATAGGGTGGGAATGAAGGTGAAAATCATCCCACCGAAGCAGATTTGCAATAAGTTCTTGCAGATTTTGATGATTGATAAACCATGTAGTTGTGATTTAATATTTAGATATGCTTTTATTACTATTTAACTTTTGAGTTTGGATTTTGATAAGATCATATGTATTTGGTTGATGATATTTTATGTAGTGTTTTAAATTTCGAAGATATTTTAAGATTTATATCAGACTATAATTATATTTTAAGATGTATATTTATAATTTATTTATTATTCTATTCTAAAACGATTTTTCTAGCTGAACCATCGGTTGAACCGGTTAGACTAATAAACCAGTAAATCAGTGACTAGAATGGTTTGATGACCGGTCCGATTTTTTGAACCTTAGCCAAAACAAATAGTAATATCTCAAAGCCATCTCTAAACATTTTTAATCGAATAATTTAATTCTCAATAAATTTTAATCAAAATCAATCCTTTATTTTTTATTTTATTAGATAAATTAATTTTTATATCAATTTTTGATTAAAAAATTAAACAAATCAGTTTATGTTATTATTAAATAAAGACATAAATAGTTTTAAAAAATTTTAAAATTTTAAGATAGTCTCTTTATTAGATGGACGAATAATATAATATAGAAACTGATCTAACGAAATAAAAATGAAGATTAATTTAATAATTAAAATTTATTTGAGAATTAAAATGTCCAACTAAAAAAATTTTTAGAAACTGATTTAAGAATTAAGATATTATTTGTGAAAACAACACGTTTATGAATATCTTAGTATTAAAAAAAAAAAAAATCAAATAACATTTTTGTCTAAAGAGAGGATTTTTAAATGCTCTTCAATTAACAAAAGTTTTATCCACATTAAGTTCATAATATATGTCAGTTTAGACAAATTCGTTTGTTAGTTTAATTTATATACACTTTCCAATTAAGATGTATAGCATCATTTATTTTGTGACCCCTTGTTTTAAACTATCTCCATTGAGTAACATTACAATGCTTACACATGTAAAAAATTTTTTATCACTAGAACAATCCTAAAATATATCTCACACTCTTTTTTATTATTAATTATTTTCTTTTCCTCCTTTGAAAATAATCCCAATAATTTCACTAGAATCCATTGTGCAAAGCCAGAAATTGGTGGCTTCTGTGTGTCTCATTCTAGAGAAATGCCAATCAAAGGCTCCAAATAAAGGAAAAGAAAAATAAAGCCAACAATTTCAAAAGGAACCCATGGGTAATATTTATTGAAAGCAATGAGGTTTTGAATTGTTTGTTTTAACATTAAGAGGAAGAGATGGAATGAAGAAGTGGAAAGAGGTTATGGAGGAAGGAGAAGAAATAAATGGCAAATGGTGACAACTTTAATTTAATTTGGTTATCTTGATACAAATACAGGGATTCATATGGTTGGCTAAATTTGTTTAAATCATTTGTGAGTATTGTTGGTTTCTTTCAATATTTTATGATTAGTTTTGATAATCTTTTTGACTAAAGAGAAGGGGAAAAAAAAGTTATGTTGACAAAACTTTTATGAGATTGATTGGGTAACAGCGTCTCTGAAGTTGAGTGGAAGTTATAAGGGAGAATAATATTTGATATCGTTTGAGAAACGGGAGTCACTCAAATAAAACATTTAAAATATTTTATTTTAAAGATGTTTTTTAATAATTAAAATTTAGTATATATAATCGATTAAATCGTATTAATTAGTATATATAATTGATTAAACTGTGTTATTTTTGTCAAGATTAAGTCAGATAAATTAATTTGATAAAAAAATAGTAAATCAAATTTTAAACTAATCTAAATTTATTTTTTTTTTATAAAAAATGACTTTAATAATCTTATTATAAAAAACAATTAAAATACCATGTTATATATATATATATATATATATATATATATATATATATATATTGAAAATTTTAAATTCTAATCATATGAGAGAAAGTAAATGACTAGAATTTAGAATTTTTAAAATTAATATATATATATATATATATATATATATAAAATAGGGATATTTAGTTATTTTTTATAATAAAAATATTATAGTCATTTTTTATAAAAAAATAACATTAATTTAGATAAATTCAAAATTTGATTTACCATTTTTTGTTTAAATTAATTTGTTTGACTTAATTTTAACAAAAATAATATAATTTAATCGATTATATGTGTTAAATTTTAATTATTAAAAATATCTTTAAAAAAAGACGTTGTAAACGTTTTTATCTTACGAAATAGATATAAGATTAATTTGTTTATCTCATTTTTAAAATAACTATATAGAGATTGATAAGTCCATATAATTTTTAAAACAGTTATAAAGACTGATTTGTCCATCACAATTTTCAATCAAGAATTGATCTGTCTATTATCGTGTCATGTCGTTAGTGAATAATAGAAGAATTTGACCAAAAATTATATTGCATATTAAATTTTGTGAGATTAGAGCTGATTTTGATAATTATTATGTCGTAATGCTAATTATACGCTACTAATGAGGAGAAAAAGTAACGTAATCACATCTAAACGGATTAACGGAATTTAATGTTCTGAAATTGTGGATTTAATACCCATTATTACTCCAATTATGTGAGAATTACCCTCTCTCTCTCAAAGAACAAAATCTGACAAAGATTACAAGTTTATTTATTACATACTCACGTCAACATGCCCAACCCACGGAGTTTCTCAGCTCTCGAGAAAAAAAAAAAAAAAAACCATGGTGCAACACTTGTTTAGTTTCTACGGTAATTTTTTTTAATTTAATAAATTAAAAATTAATTTATTATACATCAAAATTTTATTTAAAAATTTATTATTAGTCAATAAATTATTATATACACAAAATAAAATTAAAAATTTCAATACTTAATGGTTAGACTAACCAAACTTAGTTATCACAATGCAGCACTATACCGGACAAACATGCTCTCATTATCGAGAATTGGACCAAGAGAAAGATATCTTTTAATATTTTGATCAAGAGGAAGTTTTAAATTTCTTTAAAAAATTTTGTTAACAAATACTCTAAAAATATAAGTTAAAATTGGTTATTTTAAACTTTTTTTAAATATTATATATTTAAATATTTTTATTAATTAAATTTAAATAAATTGATCTAACAATAATAAAAATTAATTATAAATAATATTACTCTAAATTTTATTATTTAACTTAGTTAAATTTAGTTCATAAAAAAATTTAAATGTATAATATTACTCTTTTATATAATAAATATGTAAAAACTTAAATTTTTTATTAAATATATAAATTAAAAAATAAATAGTTTGTGATAAATAAAAAATTTTTGTTTACTTTTTATATATGTTTGATAAAATTTAATGTTTATTTTAATAATTTTGAAGAATTAAAAAAATAATTTAAAAAGAATAAACATAAAATAAAAATAAAAAATATATTAAATATTATAGATTATCTATTAATTAAAAAATATAATATATGATTATGTAATATATTTAAAAAAAAACATAATATATAATAAGATATCGTTTGGCGTAGTAATAGCCAAGTTGCTTTCCATCCTTGTTCAAAATCTATGACCATTTGATAATGAGTACTCTTAGAGAGTCAATAAAATATTTGTATAATATGTATAACAGGTTATATGAGTTAAAAAATGAATATCATCCATACTATTCAGAATAACCAAAAACTTAAATTGATTTTGGATTTACTAAAGATCGAATTCTCGACCTTTCGGATCTAGAGCTCTGATATCATGTCATAATATCACTTATCCTAAAAGTTTCAGTTAATGGGAAAAAGTAACATTAATGGTTATATCTCTAATACTGAATCGGACATCCCTAAAACTCTACTGTATATATTGTAAAAATATTTTATTGTCTCCTTATACTTTTTCTTTGATAATTAATTCTAAAAGCAGTGATGGATAGATAAAAAATCCCTTATTAAAAACAACAAAATAAGAAAAACTATAAACGTACAAGTAAATTATAACTAAATTTTTTATTTTTCATCTTGAAGACTTGATTAATTGAGAATATAAAAATATTATTTATTTTTTAAAATACGAGACATCTAAATTCTTTTGAAAAATTAATTTATCTTTATATATTTTAGACGAAGAAATTTAAATGTCTCGTATTTTAGAAGATTAGAAAAATTTTTATATTTTTAATTAGTAAAAAATTTATGTATTTTTTAATTAAAAATTAAAATTTTTTTTGTCTTTTTCTTTCAAAATGCACATAAAAAATAAAAAATTATCGAAATATACTAAAAAAATTAATTTTTATGGACAAAAATGTCATGTCATTAGTGTGTTTGTAAAGTTTAGAATATATTTTTGTTCATTGAAATTAATTTTTTTAGGTGTATTTTAATATTTATAAACTTAGAGTAAATTTTTGTTCATTTCAAACTCTTTAATACATATTTTTGTTGATTTTAAAAAAAAAAAATAGTTTTAAAGTTTAATTCTATTCAGAATTATAATAATTAATTCGATTATCACGCCCTTTAAAATCTTATCTAACACATATGTTTAAGATAATTAACGTGTTCATCTTCCTCATATTGTTTTTATTTATGATTTTGTAACATAACACCATTATTATACAGATAAAAACATGATAAGGACTATTTTGGGACACCCTACTAAGTTGGGTACAAAATTTTCCGTCTCTTATACGCACCTGCATATGCCTATCATCACCACCTTTTATACTTATAATTATTTGAGTATCGAACTTTTTTTTATTCTATTTTGCAAATTTTTTGTTCATCACTCCTCGGTAAATTACCACCATTAATCTTCATCACTTTGGTTTCTATTTTCATATATAGAAATAGATTCAATATAGTTTGTTGTCACACAATACTAAGCTAACATAATCGTAATAAAATTTGACTCGAAATCATATTAGTTACCGTGTTTAATTTCGAAGACTAAATTGAGCTTGTATTTATTTTTTTCTTGAACAAATTTAATTAACATATTTGTTCTTAGAATAATTAAAATACAAATAGAAACAGAAACAGTTATTTATTGTTTAATCGATTGCTCTAGAATTAAAGACGTATGGTCTCAGAATTATTTTTGTGATTGTTTTCCTCCTCAGAGTCCTAACAACTTTTGAACATGGTGAACTGCATCAACAGAGATACTTAACCCGTTGAAGAATGTTGACTGTAATTCTCAATTGCTTGTCATCATTTGCTGGAATTGCTGGAAAGTTCGCAACCAGTTAATTTTTAAAGGTTCTACTTCTATGTTGCTCAGTGAAATCCAAAGAACTCACAGTTTAAGTCGTCATATCCATGAGGAAAGTTCTTAGTTGCATTCAATTTGATTTATCATTCTTTCTTCTTTAAGATTTTTTCTTTGTTTTTCGACCACGCACCGTTGGATGAATACCTTCAGTGTAGTGCTTTTGAGAAATCCCCACCTTTTATTATACTGTCCTGTTTTTAAACATCTTTGTATTTCATTTTTCAATAATTACTGAAATATAACCTATTATCTTTAAAAAAAAAATACAAATTTTTATTAAAAAAAGTATTATTTTGCTTTTGGTTTGCGCCTTCTGATTTTGATTGTTAACGAGAATTTATTTCAAAAAGTTCTATTAATTTAAGTAAAAAAAAATTATTACTATCTCTTTCATAATCTATTTTATTTTACTACATAAAATTCTAAGAATTTAATAACATTAAAAAAGAACAAATTTATCCATCAAGTTACGTTTGTTTATCGACACAAACACTAAAAACTAAAACATAAAATTATATTTGAAACATAAAATATCATATTTTAAAATATTAGATAATATATTTCATATTTTTTGAGATATTAATAAAAAGTATAATTTATTTTTTATTTTTTATTTTATTATTATTATTAATTTTTTATAATCATATTTTTTTATTATATTTTTTCTAAATTTTTTATAAATAAGATTAAATTAAACTTTTATAATTTATTATTTTTTATATTTTATTTATTAATAAATACATATAAAAATATTAATTTTTTATTTATTTTTTATTCTTAATGTCATCTCTTATTCTATTTCAAAATTAAACACCACTTTAGTTAACTAATTAGATGCTAAATTGCTACTAAAAGGAGATAAAAAAAACTTCAAATTTATTATTTTCAAGGTGAGAAACCTCTTGCTTTTTGTAAGTTGTAACTAGGTTAACTATATTAAAATAAGAAAAATTCTTAGGATCAATAATATAATTTTTAATATTTTTAGTTATTATTTAACTAATATAAATATTAAATTATTTTTAACAAATAAATTTTATTAGTTTATATATATAAATTCTAAAAAATATGAGTATAAATTATATTAATTCATGTATGTAAATTCAGATAAATATAGATATTAACTATATATTCTTTACATGTAAAACTCTTATAAATATAGATATAAATTATTACTAGTCAAGTACTAATAAAAAATAAAAATATTTACTAATCATATAATATTATCATTATTCTTAAAATAAATTTCAATAATTTTTTAACGTGGAGAAAATTATCAAAGCAAAGAAAATAACAAAAATACTTGCAAAAAACATTGAATATTTATAAAAATTATCCAATCATGAGTAAATTAGACAATGTTAACAAATATTCTATATTTTATTATTTTTAAAATTTTTTTAGAGAAACATTAGAAAAGATTATTGAAATTTATTGTTATTAATAACTATTTTTAGTCCTTAATTTAATTTTAACTTATTCTTTTAAATATTAATTACTAATTTTTAATAAAAAATAACAAATTTTAATAATCTTTTATTTTTTTTAATTTTACTAATTTATATTTTAAAAACATAAATTAAAAATACAGTAAAAAATATTTTATAAATATTATTATTATATTTTTAAAATACGTGTTTAGAGCACAAAATAGTTAATTTTTTTTTAATTTTTCTTTCTAGATTTTTTTTAATCCTGGCTCACATTTTGTGTCACAGACACACTATAAACACTTATTCTCTCTCTCTTTCTCTCTCTCTCTTTTAACCTGTTTGTGTTTGTTCCCCTTGTTCTCTCTCTTTCTCTGAATGATGATGATGATGGTGATGAGAAGATGGAGTTGATGAGAGAGAAATGGCACAGCCACAGCCACAGCCACAGCAACACCACCATCATCACAACAACAACAATGGCGGTGGTAGCACCACCCAAAAACAACACCACCATGTTCTCCATGACTTTCTCGGCATGAAGCCCAACAACGATATACGCCTCTCTACTGACCTCTCACCTTCCTCTTCCTCCGCCGCTGCACGCGGCCCCTTCTCCTCCTCCGCCGCCTCCGACATCGCTTCCGGTGAGTCACTCACTCACCGAGTTACCGACTTAGTAGTAGTACCCCCTTCCAACCCGCCATTTGAGTTTAACCTTAAAATGCAATCTTTTTGTTCTTTCTAACTTGGTAACTCCACTTTTTTCCATACTTAGTTCACACTTTTCAGTGAATTCTTTTAAATAAATAATTTAAGAAAAACTTCTTTTCATCATAAGCGCATTATGAAATTATTTTTTGAAAATGAAAAAAAAAATATTTTGAAGAGCATTGTTTTGTTACTTGTGATCTGTTTCTATGCATCAATTCTCATCCATTGGTGTTGTTCTCTCTATTTCTCTCTCTCTCTCTCTCTCAGGTGTTAGGGTAGGTTGATTCTTATGGTTTAATAACATAATTTTTGTGTGTCTTTGGAATTTTTGTTCTATTTATTTATTTTCCCTAAATAGTTGTTTCCTTCATTATCCTAAGCTTTCAGTCTAGAGTATTTAGCTTAACATAGTAGTAGCTTTTTAATTTTTTGTTTTAATTTTGGGTAATGTAAATTTAATTAATGGCAGCGTTTATTCTGCGTTGGAGTTGTTCCAATGGCTTTACACCATTGTTTTGGGCTTGATTCTCTTTTTCATTTTTCTGCATTTGTTATTTTTCATTGGGTTTTTGCTAATAATCTTAATGAGTGGCCACCTTTTTCATTTTACATCTTGGAGTGCTGAATTTAATCAATCATTTTGAATAACAATTAGAGTGAAACTATGGTTGTGACTTCTGTCTTGTCAATTATAGTGAAAACTATAAGGCATTACTATTGAGTAGATATGCTTGCTTACTTAAAGAAATCTTTTAATGGTTCTTGTTTCTATAAATGTAATGTATTTCCCCTCATCAATTTGATAGAAAAACAGGTAGGGAATCATCTTGAAGGGGTTCCATACTATGGTCCACGAAGTGATTTTTCTGGCACCGAGATAAGCAACAGATTAGTGGGAAACAAGAGAAGCAATTCTGATTCTACTTTTATGGGTTCCTCCAGAGATGCCTTCCAAATGGTCCCTGAGTCCTTTCAAAACTCTCATTTGATGAAGGTTTGATTGAAATTCTGAATAATTCTTTTTTCCTATCCTGTGTTTACAATTACTGAATAAGAAAAAGGTGCTCTTGATTTGTCTCCTGTACTCATTGATATCTAAAAGTTCTATTTTGATACAGGTCCTTCGTAGTGCTGCCGGAGGAGAGAAGCTTAGAAGGCCAAATGATGATGAAGTGTTGCTCGGTATGCAGTCGCTGAAGCCAATGTCTGCTTCTCTATTTCAGCCTCCTACAAGTTCCAAGCTTGATGCCAATAAATGGGAACGATCTTTACTCATGAATGTTGGCCCTTCCATGCAGCATCCCCCGCGTGGAGGTCAACTGACGCCGTTTGTACACCAAATAGCCTCAAACAAAATGAGGGATGCCAATGCCGGTCCTTCATTTATTTCTCAGTCAGCTGCTGATGAAGGATCTAGAACAGGAATTAAGGGCCCTGGCATTTTAAGTTCCATAAACCCAACTGCTTTGGGCATTGAGAAATCATCATCTGCAGGGTTTCTTGGTGGAAGCAGGACAAAGACTGTAAGTAATGTAGTGGACCCCGAATCATCGACACTTCCAAGGTAAATCTTTCCACCTTGGTTCTTTCTACTTTTGGTCCCTCTCACAAAATGGAGAAGCTACTTGATTTTGGTTCATTTTGGTATTGGTTGCAGTCAACATGGCCAAAAATCTTCCAGCCGCCAGATGACTATATTTTACGGGGGTCAGGCTCATGTTTTCGATGATGTCCACCCTCACAAGGTCGGTCTGCCTTATTGGTAGCTTGCCATATCTGTTTATTACATGTTTACTTTCAGTGAAATAAGGCCTCTAATTAACTAGGCTGACTGGCAATTTTTCAAGCAAAATTTAACTCCTATATGATAACTATGCTTCTGTTCCAATTCTTGTTGAGAAACATGTATTGATATACTGGATTGATTTCCATAGAAACCATACCACTCTAATGTAGTTGCTAGAGTTTGCTTTACTTTGTCATTGCAGCTGGAAAAAAGCTCTGTGGCAATCATTGATTCAACTCTGCTTAAGTTTTGGCACCCAGATGGAAGATCACTATTCAGTATTTTCTATTTGAACAGTTATCCTAACCTTTTTCTGGTATTCCAGAATGTATATGCTGCTCTTTATATAAAAATACCTGTGTTTAAAGTTGGTATAGCACTTATAATACAAATTGATGGAAAAATAGATGTAAACGATAGGATTTAAGCTTTATGGACAAAATGGAAGAGTGCCAAATTGATTATAAGAATTTAGATTGAAATGGTTTGTCTTTAGAAATGGCTTACAATAAAACATGAAAAACGCTGTTTTATCTATTTTACCTATCCCATCTAGTTCTAGTAGGAAAAATCTTGTCAATTGTTTATTGAGAAGTAATTTGGGGTAGCGCTTAGTGTGAAAAAGATTAGAGTTGCTTTAAGTGTTTTGTCTATAGACATGGTTCACAATAGGGCACGATAGTATCGATTGATCCTTGTAATCAAGCCTAGCTAATGGGTTAAGGATTGGTTGTTGTTGTTGGTTGGGAGTAGTGTTTAAGATCAGTCTTATTCCCCTTTCTGTCTTTTCTTTCCCCTCGTACTTTTGTCTTGTACTTTCCAACTTGTTTGCTTCTTTTGGGAGTTTATGGACTTCCTATTACTTTTTGGCTTTCCAAAATAATTTTCTAATGTTAAATTAAAGCTAAGAATTGGATAGGTTTGAAGATTATTGTATAAATTATGCTTGACTTCGGCATAGACTCTGAGCAGTAGATGAAAGCACTTAATTCTTGTATGTTTAGCTGTTGATGAAACACCATATGTTCTTTCATCAATGGGACTTGGAGAAGGCCTGATTTAACCTTGTGTCATAGTTCTTTATGGTACCTAGTGCAAAATAATGAGCTGTGTCGGTTTACATAAGTAGTATACCAATCTGAAGTTGTTTTTACTTTTTAATTGCAATGTAAAAGGATTTGTAGCAACTAATAATGCAATTGCTATGTTATGGTGCTTGGGTGGAAACCACTATTGGTGTATTTTCAATTACTGATGAGAACTTGTGCACTTCTCTTTTAGTATTCCAGAATATATATTCTGTTGATTGGCTCTTTATAATAGAAAATAATTAATGATTTTTTGGTGTTAGTTGTCACAATAGTTTTTAAAGTACATGCAACAGTTGTTATGACAGAATACAGGATGACTGGGAAATTAAAGAAGTTAATTGTAATAGGAAAGTAATTATTATTAATCCATTTAGGGTGGTTTTGGTAAAGCTGATTGGAGAGGTGCTTGTCTTTTCAGAAGCATAAGCACTCACTTTGTGTTTGTTGAATAAAATAATACAATGTGATTGTGTTTTAGTTTTTAAAGGCTAGAGATGCTTTTGAAAGCACGTATAAAGATTTTTTCCAATGCTAGCTTATGCTTTTCCAAAAAAAAAGTTTAATATAATCTTATATGTTAATAAATAGCCAGATGTACTTTATTACGTTTATGACTATAACTATTGAATTCAAAAAATTAAAAGTAATTTCACCGAACACTATTTTTGTAACTTTAAAAGTTTATTAAAAGCCACTTTTATTTTTATTTTTTACCAAACATAACTGTTGCAATTTTTGAAAAGCTATGTTTGGAAAGCCAAGAAAGATAAGCAACTTTTGAAAAGCATAAGGTTTACCAAACCCACCCTTAGTCAACCTTATATTTTGGGGAAATAGCTTGTTTCTGGTTTTTTGTTAATATATGATTTGGGATAGCACCACCTATTGTGGAAAAGAATCTTGCTTTTAGTGGTATAATCACATGTGAAGCTTTGGAGGCATGAATAAGCCAAGTACATCAAATGAATGGTAGTTCAATAAAGATACCAAGAAAAGTAATAGGTGAAACTCTTGAGAAGCATTTAGATTTAGTGGTTTGCCTAAGGGTGTGTGATTCACAATAGAACACCATGGCATCGTTTAATTATGCTGTCAACCCTACCTAGTGGTAGTGGGAAACTATAATGGTGGCTTTTGTTGTGATAGTGATCAAGTTGGTTATTGTTCCCCTTTTGCCTGCTTTTTATTTTCTTCAGGATTTTTGTCTTGATCTTCTCCACATTTTTTCTATGGCTGAGATATGGAAATTTTAGAACTCATTTTTATATTTTTTTTTACTTTCCAAAATATATTTCCAGTAAAAGCTAACACTTGGAGTTTATTGCTATAGCTAGTTGTATCAAACTTTTACAAGGTTGGCCTTTGTGGTATAAATTGTGCTAGGCTTGCGCTTAAATTCTGATTTGTAGATGAAACATTAAATTTTCTTTCAATAGCATCAATTTAAAGAAGATCCAATGTTACCTTGTTTCTTGGTTAATTTTAATTCTTGGTGCAAATGTTGGGCCATGTTGTATGATCTCTGTCCTGAAATTATAAGTTAGCAGCAAGATGTTACAATGCGTCTTGGGATCTCATTTACTGCCTTGAGTTTCAAAATCTGTTGGCATTCAATGCTGGTTTTCAGCAAATTTCTCTTTTGATAATCTCTTAATATTGGTTACTTGATTAGTTGTATTGAGCAAGTACGTGTGCTTTGTGATTATTTATTTTTAAATGTGCTTTTGGATATCTAGTTGGAAAGTTTTCAAGTATTGATTATGACCAGAATGATTAGTATTCATATAGTTGTATATCCTAAATATACCTTAAAATTGCGTGTAACCATTGGTGTCAATGAATTAAAATGATAATAAGCTTCTGTAAAACCACTTAAATAGGTACATTGCTACAAAATCAAAATTAGTAGGTCGTTGATGCGGACAATGAGAGACTCTTAAAGGGCATGCTTTGCTTTGGAAAAGGCTTTCTGGACATGGAAATGACAAATTGGTTATCATATTAATATGGGCATCACGAAATTCATTGTCTTTGTTTTAGTTGGTATCTATATTTAGGATATTAATTGTTTGCTTTAATCAAAATATAGTGAGGATATGTTAAACTTTGTAAACTTATTATTAATCTTCTGTACATGGTAACAAACTAAAACAGTGGATAGATAGTGTATATACACTATATACAACACAACAACAAAACAATAATGATTCTAAGCCTTATCTTGTTAGGTTTGGTCAGCGTAATTGATCACTTGATGCTATAGAGTATAGTCCTTTCCAATGCTTTAATCTATTGCTGTGTTTAAATATTAAATAATGAGCAGTTATGATGTTCTTGGAAAATTTTAAGGTGCATACTATAGAAAAGTCTTAATTTATATCATTATTTAGGATCTGAAATTCTATGCATGCAGAATGAGGGTACATGATTTCATGTTTTCATCTAATATATGCAGGCAGATGTTATAATGTCTTTAGCCGGATCAAATGGCGGATCATGGTCAACTGCATTCTCGCCGAAATCTTCTGTAAAGCTGGCGAATGATAGTAACTTGCATAGTGGAGAGAACGACACGGGTATCCCACATGATCTTCACGGGAGGTTGCCTATTACTGGAAGTTCTAGCCATGCCATTGTGCCTGGTGATCGAATATCTACTCCGGCAGGTAATCCTCCAACATAGCTGCATGTTTTTGATTTCTCATCAAGAGTACTTTCTAATTTCTACTCCCAAAAACATAAGAGCTCCAAAGGTTGATCCCATCCCTTCTTATAAAACAACTAACTGTTGGCTCAATAAGCCGAGTAAATGGTTACATTGATAAAACGACGTCTAATTGTTCTATTTGTAAATCATTTTCATGCTTTACCAATTTATTAGCATTCCTTCTCAGAATTTGTTCATACCAACTCAAAATTTGCTCATTGCTTTTTTAGCTTATGATCTATATGAACTTTATGGGATAATGTTTCTCTTCCTAGAACAAGAAAAGTGCAATTAACCTTCCTGAACTTTGGCTTATATGCAGTTATCAAGCAGTGCCAAAGACTTCTGTTAACATTTTCTTTTTCCAAAAGTATTCATTTACATCATTGACAAAATTACCCCTTAATAGAAGCTGTAAATTGCACATGAACCAATGTTTCAGGGTGGTTAATTGCATTATTCGCCGAGTTTATGTCGTTCTAATCGTTCATCATTTTGTTATGTATTGCTAAATAACTAGTTGTAGTGGCAAACCAGGGAAGCATTGTATCTAAACATACAAGAAATCCTGTTCAAGCATCTGAACCCAGATCTGAAGACAAAAAAAGAGCACAATGATACCGAGTTTTGAGTCTGAAAGGTTTGTTTATGTTCTATTAATTAATTGGAAGGCTTAAGAAAGAGCTTTCTCTTATTCTGATTACTATTGAGTATCATCCTCTTAGGGTATCAATTTTCTTCTAATCTTATAACTTATTAACCTTTTTTTTTTCTTTTTTTCTAACATTAAGAGGATCTTGTACTGCGGTTTCCATTTTGGTACAAAAAATTTTTAGATAACGAAGACTTGTTCTTGTCTAAGATTGCCTCGTCGCCTCTATGTTCAACTAGTGCTTGCATGTGTAGTTTAATTTAGTATCAATTGATCTGAATAAAGTTACTTGATGCTGGTCTTTCGTAGGAACATCATTTTATGGTTACTATACCAGTATAACTATTAGTCTTGATCTTTTGATGGAACAACCTACATTTGAGTTTTGTCGCCAAAGGGTTTGACTGATCTTGATCCGTTTCAACCTACATAGCTTTGTGTGTTCTACCTTTATAAGGGAGGAAGAATGCAAGGTTTCTTTAAATCTTCAAATTCATCCATAATAAAATTCGTCAAATTTTTTAGCAAATTTTCTTCTATTTTGTTTTGATAATATTCATGGGGAAAAGTATATGAATCAACTTCAAATCAGTCAAAAATGGAACAACTTAATTAATTATAAATATAGTAATTAGTTTTATTTATTTATGATTTAAAATATTGATTATTAATACATTCAGTATCATTGCAACGTGAATCACGAAAACTGATTCAATTAGCTTCCGTCTTTTCATCCTCTTTCTCTCTTCAAATGCCTAAAACATCTTAATTTACAAAGAAAAGAAACATCCTAATGTTTAGTATAAGCACCATTCACGTAGAGATTTTGGATTTATTCAGAGATATTTGGCTGGTTTTTTGTTGGAACCATCTTAGTTCCCTAGCATTATTGTATTCATAATTGAAAAATATCTTTTGGTGGTTCTTTTTGATACATCTCTTCTCAACAAACCTAAAACTGGGTAGAGGCAAAATAGAACCTCAAACAAACAATTAATTTGGGTCAATTAATTCGTGGAGAACACCATGGAAAGAAAAAAAAAACTCTCAAACAAACAACAAATCAGACCAAGCACAAGAGTATAACACAACAAAACACACTACACAAAGCTACAATCCAAAAACATATCAGTACCATAATAAGATTCATATATCTATTAGCACTTTTTCTGAGAAAAGATGATCCCTGAAGCTCATGCACCTCAGGTTTGTTTGCAAAATAACCCCTCCTCTTTGATTGTGGCCACATTTAACTCCTTACGAAGATCATAGCATATCTAGCTTTCCATAAACTCCACAAGGTACCAAGTTTGACCAGAGGCTTTTCGTAAAACTGGAGGAGTAATTGACCCTCTGCCGAGCCTTCTTCTCTATAGAAAACCTGCGAAAAACATTTAACAGTATAAGATCCAGATTTTTCATGATTCCATACCATGAATTCCCACTCTCCATCAGCACATACAACTATATAAGTGAGAGTCAATATCAAGAGAATCAAATAATCAATTAAAAGATATAATACAGATTTTCTGTATTACATAAGAATTATGGATAGACTTCTCAATTCAATATGATTAGGAACATCAAATTCATAATGTCGAGCTTATATTCTAATGTGTAACTATTCACAAGGATAAAGTCGTTTTGTGAGCTTACTTGTTTTAACCACATAAAAGAATTTATAATTGGGATTTAAAGTTTAACTTAAAAGTAAGTAATTCTTCTATACTGTCATTAAATTGATTTATTATCAAGTTCTTGCAATTGAGTATCCATTGTATCAATAAATAAGTTAACACAACAGTATTCTCGATTGAGATTTGGTCAACAATTTTGCGATTTCGACCTTTCTAAAAATATATAATGCATTCATATAAGGAACTTTAACATCATGTTTTTCACATAATAGTATAACTTCTTTGAATAATGTCCCCCAATATGGTAGTAGAAATTAGAATTAATGAAATTTAATATATCTTGGTTTTTTCATTGCAACGCTTGACAAAGATTATGAATAACTTCTAATAACTCACAATCTTTCATAAACAATGCTTGAAACCCATTTTATGCGCATATTATTGGTTCTATCATATATTCGTCCTCTAATATTGTGGATACTAAGATTATAATGGAAAAAAAAAAAAAACCAAAGAAATTTCTTTTTGTCAAAATCAAAGAACAAGTATCATGAACATGAACAAGATGAAAGATTTTTTTTTTTAACACTACCATGTTTGTCCAGGAATCTTAATACCACAAATCGTGCACGGGTTTTTTTCTTTAATTTTTTATTGATAATAAAATTAAACTTAAAATTTTATTCATATTACTTATAATTTCTAACTTCTAAGATTATTGTACTTTATCTTTTTTTTTAACAGTATCCTTATCATCCTTTCAATTATTGTGCTATTTCATCTTTCTTATATATATAATTATAAAAAATCACTTATTTTTAGGTTAGCAAATATTTTTAGAATGTGTAAACTTTTGTGTGTGATAAATAAGTATATATACAAATAGAGAAATAATTATGTCCAAGTAAAATCCCAAATAGAGAAATAAAATTACTATATTCGTGTAGATGCAAATTGAAAAGTGAGGTTCTGACCTGTTTGTACTTACAAGTTATACATTGACTGTGTTCTTGAGAGGCCATTGATTGTCCTCTCAAGTCTCAGATTTGTGCTATCTATTTCTACTATACATACATACTATATATAATAAGAATTAAGGAAAAACTGATGTATATTTCTTTTTTTTTGTGCTTTAAATGTTTTTTACTATATTTGATCAATTTAAGAATTTTTAATCAGAATATAAGATAATTATTACTATCAAATTACTAATATTGCATTCGTTATTTTTACATATATTTAATAATAAAAGGGTGACGTAATTAAATATTAATACAGTAGTATCTAATAATATATTATCTATTAGGTGAATGCTACCCAACCCCCTCTAAAATAACATGTAAGTTATCATTCATTATGTGTCACATTGTAATTGGTCCTTATCTTAACCATAGTTAGCTTATTTTATAATTTATTATTCTTAAAATATCAAAACTCCACTCTCGTTAATTGAAGCACATTCCACTCTTCCATTCTTTGTTTATCACTTTATCACCTAGATTTGGTCCTTCCAAACACCGTCGGGTTCGTGACAAGAAGCGCTAACGTCATCGCCATGCCCTCCCACACAACCTCTCTTCCCAGTATAGTATAGCCAATGCCTCTTTTTGGCGTGAATCACTGCTTACCCACATAATTAATGGTTAATCTGGTTATTAAATCTTTTTATTAAAAAATATATCTTTATTTAATTACGTGATAGAACATATATTTATATGTAATAAAATAAATCTATTCAAAGTATTTAAAAGTATAATTAAAATCATGAACATACAAATATAATAATAAAATTTGTACTCCAAAAAAATAAACATATTTTTTTATCATACATATATTATTTAAAAATAAATATATTATTAAAATTAATAACAGAAATTTAAAATGATAAAATTCAACTTTTTTACCGTATTTTTGTCAATAATTAATGATGTAGAATGTTAACTGATAGGATACATGATACCTAACATGTCCAATTAGACGCTCACTAAATATGTTTATCAAAATCTATCAATTAATCGCTAGGTCATATTAGGAATATAGTTTATGTAATTGAGAAAAATGACTTAATTAATAAATTTTCATGAATATATCTATTCAACGTCTAATTAGACATGTCAAGTATTATGTATGTTGTCAATTAACATTTTATATCATCAATTGTTAACGAAAATTGTTAATAGAGTCATTAAAAGACAAATATAATTAATTCGTAATCTTTAAATTACCAATTTGATTGAAAAAACCTTTTAAAAACGAATTTAAAAAATGTGTATCTTTTTTAAATTAATTTGACTATCAACTTTTTTTTAATCATAGAAATTTGACACGTAAACTTTGTTAAATATGCATGAAGTCAATGTGCACTTTTAGAAATGTTCAAAAGTTCGGTTTGTCTAGCCCTAGTAAAAGTCGTTTACTATGAACGTGCCTAACCTCATAGCGATGTGCCTAAGAGGATCTTAGAACGTTGAGAGGCTGCGACACATAGATATCAATATTTAAAACGTTATACATAATACAATTAAATTTGATTCACACTAATTATAATCAAACTATATTTATATTTATAATAAAATATTAATAAAAATATTAGAATATAAGTGACGGTTTTTTGTATTTATATAAAGTTTAATTATGTTACTATAAATTTGATTATTCTTCTATGAAACGTTTGATTATATTTTGTTGCAAAATTTTAACTATTTTGATGGTTGATCACTTTTCTTGAAAAATATATAAAACAATACATATAATAAAATGTAGTAGTAGCTTATTTGATGATTAATTTGTAGTGTTTACAGAAACAATAATATTAGAAAGATAATAATCTAAAGTTACTTTATTTAATTTAATAGTCATAATTTAACATACATAATTATTGTTTTATAAAAATGCAATTCTAATAAACATAATAATTCTCTACAACTTTAGTAGATAGATGCATGAAAATGTCAAGTTTGAAAAAGCTAGCTAACTCACCAAATTGTGTTCCTCATATTCGCACCTTAGAACCTAACTTTGTTTCAATTCAAGTACCGCATATACACGTCACTATTATGGAATTTCAACCACTTTTTTCTTTCTCTTCATCATGTAACACAAGAACCAAGACTATTATTTGTTTTAGCATGTTAAATATATAAATATATATTAAAAATAAAATAAATATCATATATAGTAATTGATTTAATAGTTGATTTTTTACGTGTCATATAATTTTTTTGTTTGTTTTATTATTACTAGCATTTTGCTGGATATTTTTACCTGTGTTAATGCATATTTTTATATATTGAAGTGTATTTTTTTACATTAAAAAAGTGGATTTCATAATAGATGTATAGATTACATTTAAAAAGAAAATTAGGTCACCCATATATCAATATAATTTTGACTAACTAATTTAGGAAAAATTCATGTTCTACCACTATTTTAAATTCATGTGAAATTAATTATTAAATAATTTAATATATTTAATTAAATTTTCAGTTAATTATTCTCAGCTATAAATTTTATAGGAGGTAAGTTTTCATCATTTAAAATAAATCTTTCATCTGTGCTTGCGGATATTGCAGAGATTTGGCTCTTCACGGGAATTAAATACTCATGATAGTGATGAAAATGGGAACATGTAAGTACGTATGCTACGGGTAAAAAATAAAAAATAAAACAAAACAAAACAAAATAAAATAAAAAATATACCTGTTATGAGAACAAAAAATAGGAATTCCGCTAAGGTCTCGAGTCATGAAGATGGAAATCCGTACTCGCTAATAAATTGGAACGGTAAAAGAGGAGGAAAATAATAAAAAGTTGTTTATTATTATTTTATTTACTATTTTTTAATTATTGTTAATTTTATTTTGTATTTTTAGTTATTATTAAAATAATATAATAATATTAATATAATAAATATGTATTAAAAATATTACATATATAAAATTATAATATTAAATTAAATAAAATAATTTTGATTTATTATCTCCTATTATTGTCGAAATTAAAAATCTTACTTTAGATATATTATTTATTGAAATAAGTACGGTTTAAATTTTTAAAATTTAAAGTTAAAATTAAAATTATTTTTAATTTTTTATTTAAAATAGTCTTCTATATTATATTTCGAATTAAAATTATCTTTTTAAATTTTTTTAGACAAAAATATTCTTATCTTTCTTTTAACTTCAATTTTATTATCTATCGTCACTATTTTTACTACCACCACTCTTATTCTCACCAATTATTAGTATTTAAATTTAAGAACAAAGCATTTAATAACAACAATACAATATTTAAATTTAAATAATTATCTATTTCATCTATCATTAATAACACAACATTTAAATTCAAAAACAATACCAACAATAATATTATTCATTGTAACTTAATTTTTCAACTTCAACGACAACAACAAAACATTCATATTTTTTTAAAGAAAAAATTAGGACATAGAATGAAAAAGAAGAAAGAATCAGAAAAAAAAAAGAATTAAACATTGACAATGAAAAATTTTGTTGCTGTTCTCTAACATCCATTTGGTTAGTGTCTATATTTATCAAAAATATGGACATGGTTACACATGTTCAATGTTTATTTTGTAAGGCATAAAAATAGAAAGGCATGGTTACACACAAAAATATACAAAATATACGTATTTTATGTCTCGTTGAAATTATGAGACACGGTAAGATACAATTTAAAATTTAATTTTAGACAAATTTATCTTTAATAATTTTTTAAAATTCTAATTTTATCCTCATTTATTTAACCTTTTTAGTTTTTTAATTTTGATCTATTCCAGCTCTCTCTGTTTTTTTTTCTTTCTTTTTTTTTGTTAGATCTGCCGTTTATCATCACCTTCTTCTTTGTTTCTATCACTTTTCTCAACCCTCATCACATCTCTCACTTTTATTTCTGTTTATATTTTAATTGCTGATCAATTTTTAATTTTTAAAATATAATTATTAAAATTTTTCATTCTATTTCAATTTTTAATTTGAATTGTTAAATTAATAATTAAATTTTTTGATGATATTGATTTGAATTGAAGTTAAAAAATTAGCATTGGTATTAGAAATAAATGATAATGATAATGACAGTGATAATTATGTTTAGAATAAAATAGACATTTGAATTAGATATTGTGTCTTGTGTATCATCACCAAACACAATAATAAAATTTGTGTATATTTGTGTATTTGTGCTTATGTCTTTGTGTCTAAAGACACTAACCAAACGCAGCCTAAGATCGCTGTTGAAAAAAAAAGGAAGAGGAGATCTGTGATCTGAAACTACCATTACTCTTTTTCTCGTGGCATATAAATAATAAATAATAAAAAAAAGAGTTCATATAAAGAGAAATAATAGAAATTTTATAAATAATGCAATAACATGTATACAAGATAAAGTTGGTAAAAAAAAAATAAATGTTAAAGGTAGTGGCTAAAAGCACGTTAGTGCAACGGAAAAGTTAGAAATTATTACTTCTTGTAAACATAATTTTATGAACAAAATCATTTCTGCATTTATAAAGAAAAAAATTAGCCAAACAAAAAATTAAAACTTTCAAGAAACTCTAACATATTATTTTCTTTCAAATATATTTATCAAACACTCTTAACTTTGCTGGCACCATTTCTCCTCCTTCTTCTTATACCAAACTCTCGTTTACTTTTTCTGCTTCTATCTTCTTTTCTTTTCTCCTGGACGTGTGTGTGAGAATGAGAAGAAGAAAGAAAATTAATGGAGATAGAGATGGAGATTAATGGTCTAATGAAGATAAAGATAGAGTTAATGAGATGAGAGTAAAATAGTTAAAATAATAATTTTACAAATAATTTTAATATTGAGGACCATTTTAATTAAAGAGTAAATATTAGAGACAATTTTAATTTTAACTCCAAATTTTAGGGTTTAAAATAATACTTTATTTCTTATTCATCATTCATAGGAAGAATTATATGTTTAATTAATGAAATATGACTTTAATTTTTTAATTTAGATTATGTTATATTAATTTATGTCCCGTTTAATCTATTTTGTTATTATTTTCTGTAATTTTTAGTTTTCTCTATAAATACCTACAAATATATGTTGAAATTCACCCCTTTTTTTTACAGAGTAGATAAATAAAGACGGAAAAAATTGGAAAAAATACCACCGAATATGAATATTATTTTTTACTCTAAAATATATTAGTTCATATGATTTTTTTATTTGTCTCGTATATAAACATTTATATATTTCTTTGATTTCATAAATAAAATTATTTGACTTTGAAAAAAAAATTAATTTATGACTATTTTCATATAAAATTAATAGTTAATAGCTATTAAATATTAATTTAGTAAAATATAATAAATAATTTAATAACTTTTAACTATAAACTTTAAATGAAAATAAATGCATACGAACCTGATCTTACCTTTGTATGAATGAAACGAGTAACTTTACGTTAATTTATTTGTAGTGGACGCTGTTTCTTCTAGGGATGTCAATGGGCAGGACGGGGGCGGGGGATGCCTCCTTGCTTCCCATCTCCGCCTCCAGATTTACTCTCTGTTTCCGTTTTCACTCCCGTTTTCCGCCGTGAGGGAATATTGCTTCCCATCCCCATTTTTCACAGGGTCTCATTTTTCGCGGGGACCACATTTCCCATCTATCTGATAGTTCTAACTAATTATTAATTTTCATATGAATAGAGATGTAAGTATCCATTCTATACAAAAAGTAACAAGATTTTATACAAAAAATCTAAACGATAAGATGGTGACTTCTTTCGAAATGACGCACTGGGGGAACACAACGGCGAGCCAGAGAATAGAGAAGTGGATAAGGTGGGAGATGCGACAACAGAGAGGAGAATGGACACGACGACAAAATTACGGAAAGGAACGTCGCAAATAGAGAGCACGACGCAGTGAGGATCATGGCACGGTGAGGTGTGATGATGCGGTGAGAAGAGAGAGCGGCGAGAGGGTGGCTGCAAAGAGGTTGGATGGAGTATGGACAGCGTTAGGAATTTCTGAATTGAAGAAGAATTATGCAAATGAGGATTAGGAGTTTTGGGTTTCTATGTGTGTGTGTATGAAATAACTAAAAAACATATATGAGAAATAAACTATAAAGACAATTTAGTAAATTTATGAATTTCGGAGATTAGTAGGGATGGGGCGGAGATCCCCGTTCGGGTCTCCACACATACCTCGGGAGAATTTTGTCTCGCATCCCCATCTCTACGAAAAAAAATTTTCATAGTCAGATCCCCATTCAGAACAGTCTCCACAAAAATCTCCCGTAAAAATTCCCATATCTCAAAAAGTTTTGTCATCCCTAATTTCTTCCTTCTACAATTAAAAACTTGTCCGAGTCAATTATATACACACATGTACAAATAAAATTCTACAAATGTTAGATATGTAGTAGTAAAGGTCAACCTTGAAAAGTCAAAAAAAGTCAACATTGAAATAAACCTAGCTAGATCATCAATAATTCTCACCACACACAATGCACATTTGTTGAACCTAAATTTGAATAATTATTGTTGTTCTTTCTTTCTACCCATCATGTTCCACAACAAGACCACATTATTATTCAGCTAAGAAAATTTAGCTTTTATGTATAGAAATTGATGAAAGTCCTGCTGTCTGTATGTGATGTTTGTGATGCACAAATAAAAACAAGTTGAAATAATGTCTCTTATTATTATTATTATTACATTTCACTATTGTTTGATACAACACCAATACCCACCTCAACTTTCTAACTTTTCATATTCAACCCTATATATGTCATGAAAAAGAAATCACTCTTTTTCTTTTATTATTTAATTAGTTAGGCAGAGGCAACATCTGTTGGTAGTGGCAGCTTTCAATATTATTTAGCTAAAAAAAAAAATCAAAATTTCATCACTTTTTTTTTCTTTGGAAAATCAATAAAAGGGATTTTAATTAAGTCTCTCAGCATGGTTTAATTATTTTCCATTAATTATTACAAAACTCAAATTTAGTTTGAATCTCATAGTTAAAGGAAAAAAATATGGTTTAATTATTTTGTTGGTCCTTATAGTTTTTTAAAATTTTTAGTTAGGTCTCTATATTTTTTTTCTTTTTAATTGGATCTCTATACCAATTTTTTTTCAATTAGCTCTCTCTTAATAGTAATTGGCTTAATTTTATAGGGACTTAATTAAAAAAAATAGTGCAGGAACTTAAATAAAAAAAATATAGAGATTCAATTAAAAAAAATTAGTGTAATAAGGACTCAACTAAAAAAAATACAAAGATCTAATTAAAAATTTTACAAAATTATAACCAACAGAATAATTAAACTAAAAAAATATCTATTCCCCTAATCAAATCCTTGTTAGTTAGTATATTTTGATGTTCTAAAATACTCTTGCAGTTTTTTGTTTATACTCCGAACCATTTAATATCTAAACTCCAAAGTAAAAATTCTCCATAAATTATTGGTATGGAATATTGCGTATTAAATATATTAAATAAAATATAATAATAAGAACTTTATAATGCAAGATGTGCCCCTAGCTAGATCTCTTACTTTTCCAAGTATGCAAATAAGACAAATACATGATAAGCTTGAAAAAGAAAATCTTATAAATATAAAAAGGAATATATATATATATAGATCCAAATCAATTTATTGTATAATTTAATAATGATTTTTTATTATTTTTTTAAATCATGTCACTATTTCTTTTCTTTGTTTTTAAATTATGCACCTTGATGTAAATCAAATGTCTGTTAAATTCTTTGAATTTTGTCGTATATGGTAGCGCCAAGCTAATTATTTTATTGCAGCAACACGACAAAATGCCTGCCTCTTTTTTGTCAATAAAAGCCAAAAGCAAACAAAAAGAAATCCTCTCAAGATTTCAGTTTATTTTTTAAATAACACTATGTGTACATCAGTCATATATTGATTTTATATAATTTAATAAATTTTCCCTAAAAAATTGTTTATTCACAATTAAATTAATATAAGTAATGAAAAGATGAAATTTCTATATATGGTTGAGCTTTAATTTAAATATGTTTTATAGGTCCTATAATTATTATGTATAATTTTTATTTAGTCCACTCTTTTTTTTTTGGCTTTTGAAATCTCTCTTTTTTTCCGATTAATTATTTTGATTTTTTTTGTCTGCATCGTCTAAATTTATAGTTAAATTGTAAAGATATAAAAACTAAAAATTTTTGCTGTAAAGATGAAAGAAAAAGTTTTGATATTTACAGGACCTAAATCAATTTTCTTAGAAAACCAATTTTTCTCAACAGACAATTAGCTAACATTTATAAAAAAAAAAGAAAAAAAACTAAAACAAGGCAAAAATGTTATTCATATTATTTTGTATAAATTTATATATCCTATTATTGTATTGAAACCATAAGCGTAGAGATAAGTTTTTATGTTGATTCGTTTACATATTTTTTCTATTGGCTTATGGTGATGAGGTATAGTGAAAGCTAGCTTGTGGTGGAGAAAATAAAATTGTTCCCTTTTTGTTTTTATTGAGTAATACTTTTTTCAGAATAACTTGTTCTTTTCTTTGTCTTTTTCAACCATATTATTCTTCTCATTTCTCAAAATCCTAAACCGACACAACTTAGTCCAATTGCCACCCCCTTACGACAACTGTACACAATTTAATAATAATAATAATAATAATAATAATAATAATAATAATAATAATAATTAAAATTTTATATAAAATTTTCAATTTTTTCATATGCATATCTCTAGTCCAAGACCACTAATTAAGAAGGAAAAAAAAATCCGCCACAAAAAATGATACATTAGTATCTCACATTGTTTTAATATTAAGAATAATCTAATTAATCTTAGCATAATAGATTTGATATGCTATCTCCAAACATAAGTAATTATGATATAAATACATATGGTCCTAGGATGATTAAATCTCTATAGTAAACCAATCAAAGTAAGAAGCAATCAAATTAAAGCCACCCTAAAGTTTTGAAAAAAATAATAATATGGCCACTCTATCTGAGGCCTATAGAGAGCATCCTCTTCACCTTAGACACATTATCCCTTTAGACTTTTCTTCAATTCAAACCTTACCTGATTCCCACGCATGGTTTCATGATCATGATCGCGATTCTGTTCCTGATCAGAATCGCGACCATGATCATAATGATGATGGGGGAATTCCATCCATACCCATCATCGATCTCGCGGATCCGAATGCAATGGAGCTCATGGGGATGGCATGTGAGAATTGGGGTGCCTTCCAATTGAAGAACCATGGTGTTTCAATGAGTGATATTGAAGAGGTTGAGAAAGAAGCTAAGAGGTTCTTTGATCTTCCAACGGATCAAAAATTGAAGGCATTAAGATCACCTGGTGGGGCCACAGGGTATGGAAGGGCAAGAATTTCACCATTTTTTCCAAAGTTCATGTGGCATGAAGGTTTCACCATCGTGGGTTCTCCTTCTTCAGATGCTAAGAAGATTTGGCCTAATGATTATCAAACGTTTTGGTAAGCATACACACAAATTTTCATGCAATTCCCATGCAACGTACACAATTATTTGATTAGTTAAAATCTTTACAATTGTTTGCCACTTTTATTCTTTGAGTTAGTTTTTTGTAGTTTAATTAGTTTTGCTTAATTATACTAATATGGTATTAGAGCTGGTTAACTTAATTCATCTAATTTTTTCGTCTTTTTAGAATTTGAATTTAGAAGATTTATGATTTATTCAGTCATATAATCATATCTGTTCAGTTATAGTCTTATGAATTTCTTCATCTTTAGAGCTCGAATATAAAAATTTGTAATTTTTGTGATTTTTCATTCATCAGTCAAATCTAATTAAGCTAGACGAATTTTTTTATCTTTTTTTATTTATTATTTAGTAAATTCATTAAACATAAATTTTTAAGTATTCATCGGTCTAAAATCAATAACTAATTTATTTTTTAGTGGATAAAAAATTAGCTGTAAAATCTACTGCATACATATTATTGCTCCTAAAGTAAATCAAGTTGAAAACATGAGACTTAACTAAATTGAATATCTATCACTTATATTAGGTCTACAAATTAAATCTCTCCATAATTTATTTGCACTAAGCCCACTAATAGTTTTTATTGGGCCACTTTACATATGTCTTCACTCCAAAATCTTGTCTAACTTTGAGTGAGAAGGAGTGTATTAAAATCCCAAATCACCTGTGAATATGGTTTTAATAATAATAATAATAATAATTTTTATAAGTAATCCACAATTCTCACCTTCTCTCTCTTAATATAAACTGATATTAGTATAATAGATGAAAGAAAACGAGGGAGACATTTAGAGAAATTTTTAGGTAAGTTAGAGAAGAAGCCATAGAAATATTGTCTCGGGAGTTTCTTTTTTATTTTTGTAGAAAGGGGTTATTTTGGTAAAAATGGACCAAAAATATTTTCTGAAAAATTAGTATGGTTAAGTAATTAGCATGTGACACATAAACTAGTTTTTACTAATTTTGGTTTAGCAAACAAAATCAAGTTTGACCAATACTAAAATCGATCTCCTACTCATTTCTTTTCAAATAAAATTCGATTTGATCAAATAATAAAATCTCTTCATATATTACATGTTCATAGTTCTGTTATGAAATTATTTCTCTCAAAAATTTAAGAGAAAGTAAATGAATGGTTATATCTCTAATACACACCTCTTTAAATAATAGTCGTTTTTCATTTAAATTTGCTTGATTTTTTTTATAGATCTTTTTTCTTTTCTTATTTATTTTATGCTATTTTTTTCTCTCTTTCGAAGAATAATAAAAATCGAACTCTATACTTTTTGTCTATAACAACTTATATCATATTATGAAATTATTTTTTTTAAATTTAAACTAATAAAAAAATATATAAATAATTATATCTCTAACACGTTAAATTATACTACTTCATAAAAAATATTTTTACTCCACTTTCATGAGAGAAACGACTCTTTCTAGAGTTGCAAGCAGGGGAATTTGAATTTTAAATTCAACATGAATGTTGTGTTTTTGCTTTTAGTTTTGGCTTCTTTCTCTTTCAGTAATAATAATAAATAAAGGAGAAAAAAAAGAGTTATATATTGTTTTGTCCTTATACAATTATAAGCTAAATTAGATCAAATTAAAGTATTGCAAATATTCCCACTATCACATGCCATACAAAAAAAGGTCATTTTCTTAAAAAAGTTAGTTAAACAAAAAACTACAAAAGTCTCTGAAAACTTCAACTCTCAAAGCAAATCTTATCTTTGAGAATGGTATAAACAATAAACAATATATGGCAAATGTCTTTTCTTTTGTATGTTTCTTTTTACATAAAATGATAGAACATCATATCAAACACAAACAATATATAAATTATCAAATGTTTTCTCAACATAAAATATTTATTGTTAGGTTTTGATATTCTACAAAATCTCACACCTTATTGGCTTTGTGTATATGTCATGTTCATTGTCCTTATTTGCCATACAAGCAATAGGGAATCATAATTAAGACCTTCAAATTATGTTTTATATATAAACTATGTTTAATAAGATATCAACTACACCTAATAGAGCCAAAACTCTTCAATAATTTATCCTGATAGAGAGTACACATGGCCGAGCCACACGTTATAGTAAAGGGGGGCCAAATTTCTATGTTGTTTTAGTAACGTCTTTTTTATCCTTAAAAAAAAAAAAACTTGGTATACATAAACTAATGAAATTAACAACCGCTATCATGTATTTAGGTAAAGGTAGTACATGGAGTTGATAACTGAGAATCGTTAAATGATTTGACTGATTTAACTAAATTTTTATTTAACGGTTTTCAGCTATCAACTTCACCTGAATTTTCACCTTACGTGAATATAAAATTAGTAAAAAACGATAAATACACTTTAAATAGGCTAGTATATATATATATATATATATATATATATATAATATATATATATATATATATATATATATTCAAACATATCTTTACACTTATTTTAAAAATAGAAAATTATAATACACAATGCAAATAACTAGATACAAAAATTTTATGGTTATCATTAATTTTTGTGTATATATTTTTGCATGTCATAGGCATATATGGATTTCTTTGGATAAATTTATTTTAGTAATATCCCAAATAAACTCTTAATAATTTTTTAGTTGAATAATTTAATTTTTAACAAATTTTAATCACAAAATCCGTCACCAACATTTTATTTTATTAGAAATATTTATCCCACGTGAAATTTTGGTAAAAAGTTAAATAATTCGATCTTGATCGTTATTTAATAAATATATGTATAAGAATTTTAGAAAAATTTTAAATTATTAGATTAGTCTTTTTATATAAACAAATAACTTTACGTGAGAACTGATTTGTTAAACGAAATAAAATTTAAGAACTGATTTGATAATTAAAATTTATTAAAGACTTAAGTTTCCGACTAAAAATTTTTTAAGAACTGATTTGAGGTATTATTTTTTTTTAAAAAAATTATCCTCTTATTTAATCATATTTTATCATATTAACAAATACAATTAAGTTTTACACTCGTTAAATCCTATGATCTTGTAAAAAAAGGTTAATAATTAATTAATTATACAAATATACTATCAGTGAATCAAAATCAAATTTTACAGGTGTTCTCTATATTATGAGTTTCAATTTGAGAAATTAACTAATAATAAATTGTTGTTAATGTGCAGTGATAAGATAGAGATCTTTCAAAAGCAAATGAAGGCACTAGCTGAGAAACTAACAAGAATGATATTCAACTTGTTAGAAATTCCAGAGCAAGAAAAAAAGTGGGTTGGTTCAACCAACTCGAATAACGGAGCCATTCAACTAAATTTCTACCCGGTTTGTCCTGAGCCGAACCGGGCCATGGGTTTAGCCCCTCACACGGACACATCCCTATTCACAATCCTCCACCAAAACCAAACCAATGGCCTCCAAATTTTTAAAGAAGGGAAGGGTTGGGTTCATGTAAACCCTAACCCTAATTCCCTTATTGTTCACACCGGTGATTTCTTGCACATTATTTCTAATGCAAGGTTTAAATGTGCACTTCACCGTGTGGTTGTGAAGAGGACAAAAAAACGTTACTCTGTGGCTTATTTCCATAATCCACCATTGGATTATGTGATTTCTCCATTGGTGGTGAATGATGCAAGATTTCGTAGGGTTAGTGTGAAGGAGTATTTTGGGATTAAGGCAAAGAATTTTGGTGAAGCACTTTCTTTGATTAGTACTAGCTAGCTAGCTAATTACAAGGATTATTGAATTCAAATGTGTTCATTATTAAGCTCCAATTAGGTGTTTTTTCATTGTAAAATAATAGTTTTTTATTCTCTTGTGTTTTTTTTATCTAAAAATAGGAGTAAAACTCAAATTTGAGACTTTTAAATGAGTATGATGAAATTATACCGTTTGAGTTATAGGTCGTTAGTATTTATTCTCTTATGTAAATATTAAAAAAAAATTAATTTATTATATATCATTAATTTTTTCTGTTTAATAATGTGTCATGCCATCATTAAGGTTGCATTTGTTTATAGGGATAGGACACTAAAACAGAGACACAGAAACATAAAATTGTGTTTGAAAAAGGAGATATGGACAGAACAATGTGTCTAGAGACACACAATTAGTGTATTTTGTAATTATATTTTTTATTTTTTTTCATTATTCTTATTAATTTTTTATAATTATATTTTTTATTATTATATTTTCTATCTCAAATTTTTTGAATGAAAAAAAATAAAAATAAATTAAATTTTCATAATTTATTCTAGTTTATCATGAAATATAATATAAGAACATAAAATTTTGTGTTTCTGTTTTTCAGTATCTTGTCTTATTCTATTCTCAATGTCTTATTTTATCCAGTATTTAAAAACAAACACAGCCTAAGTCATAGGAGAGACCATTTAAATAAAAATTTTAATTTTTACATAGATTATAACTAAAAAATTGTAATAGGGATCAAAATATATAAAATTCGTAAATTTTGTTGTTATGATATTATTTATTCTAAGAGTTTAAATCGATAAAAAGAAGTATATGATAATTTTATATTTAACATGTTTTTTAAATAAAGAGTTTTTTTTAATTTATTTTAATTTTTATATTTTTTTTTAGAGATAACAAAGATTAAATATATTGAAAAAGATTGCTTCTGTCGTCGGAAAAAAATTAAAGTTGTCGCCGACTCATGGTAGCAAACTAGCAATTGGATAAGTAACAATTTTACTTTTGACTTTTCATAAACACGTGTATGATAAATAACATAGAAACCATGTTTATTTGAACCATTTTTGAAATTTGGGGCGTAGAGAAGAATGAGGCTGTAGAGAAACAGAAAAAAATTGTGAACTCCGTATTATATTTTTGATAATATTAGAGATAATAATTTAAAATTATTTATTTAATTTAAATATTTATAATTTTATATATATAATATTTAATTAGAAAATCAATCTAACATAATTTAAAATTATTTTATTTTTTATTTTAATTTTCGTTAAAATAATTAAATAATATTAAATATATATATAAATATATAATTAACTAACTATAGATATTACATAATAAAAAATATTATTTATACAGTATTATCGAAAACAAAAAAAAAAGGCTTGAACAGAAATATATCTAAAAAAACGTGTAGGAATTTTCCTTAGTGCAAAATTGATGTCCTACACGTAATTAATGTAACTAAAGTTTTAGCGTGTGACGTGCAACACTAAATCTCTCTCGAATAGTGATTAATCTAATTTCACTATGTACACTTTTTATAGCTTTAATCTTACATCAGATACAGTAGTTAATTATTAAGTGTGTAATCTTTTTCACGTTCTTTCTAGTCTCATCTAAATCTTCTACGATGTGAAATTATGTTTTAGAAGATCAATTAAAAAAATATTTCATTTCAATGCTTCAAATTCGTTTTTTTTTAATTAAATTTTAATTTGATCTAATTTTATAAATTTATAATATTAATAATTAATTAAAATTTTTATATGTATATTTTAATATTACTTAACATACTATATTAATAAATTTTAAAACCAACAAAAAAATATAAAAAAGCTAACGTAAGTAATTTAAAATTTAAAAAAAAAATTTGATTAAAATATTTTTACAAATTTAACTATTTACCCTACTCTTCTTACCTGTGTAAGAGCAACGACCAAATTAAAGTTTCACTATTTCTTTATCATATTAAAATTTATATAAACCAATTCGCTCATTGTGTTTTTTCATACAAGTATGTAATCTTTAACTTTCATGATGATATTATATTTTTGAAAATATATAATTATATTAAAAGTTAAATATGTAATCGATAGGAATAAAATTTTAAAAAATATGTGAATTAGACGAATGTAATTGAATTGGATTGATAGGATAGGATAAGAATGAGTTTAGAAACCGAGATTATACTTTGAGTTTAGGTAGAGTTCAAATTCTAGCAATAATTAGCTTAGATAATGTAATTATATATTAAGAAACAGTAGTTTTAAGTTTAGTTTGGATAAATAATTTAATTAAGTTTTTTTTAAATAATTTAAATAATCAATGGTTAACTATATTAAAAATAGTTTATAAATAAGTTATTTTGTATTTAGATTTTTAGTTTTAAAAGTATTTATTTTATAGAAATGTGATAAAAAAAATAGTAGGGGTTAAGTACGATTTTACTCCCTAATATAGAGACTGAAAATTTATTTCGTCTTTGACTTTTTTTTCACTACAAAATAATTTTAAAGATTTTAGTTTGTTTTAAAATCATCCTTTTTAATTTTTACCAAATTTTTTACTTTTATTAGCAAGTTATCCCTCATTAAAAAATTATAAAATAAAATAAAAAGCCACAAGAGGGAGAAAGAGAATCCGATGGTGGGGTGGGGGAAGGGAGAAAGAGAATTGAGGGGGAGGGAGAATGGGGGGAAGGGGAGGGAAGAAGGGGAAGGGGAGGCCGCACCGCCGCTGCCACTCGTGCGCTGCTCGTCGTTTCTGTTCCTCCTCCTTTTTTGCCACTGCTCTGCTGCTACCGTTGGCTTCTGCGTATGCTTTGGCTTCAGTTTCTGCTTCCGATTCTGCTTCTGTATCTGGATCTATTTCTTCATCGACATATGGATCTAGATCTGCTTCTTTTTCTATTTTTGCGTCTGTGTCTATTTTTGTTTCTACTTTATTTTTGCTTTGTTTCAACTTCTGATTCTACTTTTGATTCTGATTTTGATTTGTTATTTTTTTGATTTTATTGTTATTGTGTGTTGATTTTGTTTTTAAATTTGATGTTGTTAGTTTCTGCATTTGAATAATCTTAAAACTGATAATTGGTATTTTGTGGGAATAAGGGAGGTGGAGGTGGTAGTGGTGGTGGTTCTGCTTCTGGTTCTGCGTTTTGAGGAAGAAGTGGGAAGGGCATTTTCGTCCGAATGACGATTTTAAAACAAACTAAAACTTTTGGGATAATTTTGTAGCGAAAAAAGGCTGGGGACGAAATAAATTTTTAGCCTCTACGTTAGGGACCAAAATCGTACTTAACCCAAAATATTAGTATTACGAGAGAAGTAATTTTTTTAACTTCTATATAAACTCCTAAATAACTTCTTAAAAAGCTGCAATTTAATTTTAAAAATTACACTAAATATTAATATTACTACTTTTCGTAAGTCAAAAATTCAAAAGAATTATTTTTGAAACTTTTTAAACAGATCCCTGATCTAATTGTTAAATTAATAATTGATTTTGATTGAGATGTTTGTTAAAATAAGGTAATAGATTTATTGAATCAATAACCTCATTCATTTTTTAATAAGTCCAATAATTTAATTTTTTACTATATCTTTTAATTTGTTATATTAAAAATTAATTTATATTATACACTAGAATTTTATTTAAAAATTTTCGTCAACTATGAATTAATGCATATATAAGATATAATTTAAATTCTTGATATTTATTTAAATAGATAAATAAATTAATTATTCGAACAAATTAAATTAATTTTTATAAGACTGATAATAATTAATTTTGTGATTGATGAACTAACTAATTACTAAGAAGGAATCAATAAACAAAATTTTTAACCAAAACAAGTACAATCACTTTTTTTTCAACCTTACTCGTTATAAAGACTCAACATATAAGACGCACCATGTAAATATACTTATAAATTAACTATAAAGTTGCGTTTAGAAGGGAGATTAAAATTGAGAAAAATTAAATTAAGTTTTTATATTATATTTAATATAAAATATATTGAGTTGAGTTAGGTCTCGGTATAATATTTAATTTAAGATAACTATAGAAATTAAATGATAAATTTAAAATATTAAATAAAAATATTTTTTAAAAAATATATTTTTAAAATTTTAATTTTTGTCCAAAAAAATTTCAATATCTATTCTATATTCTTACTTTTCAAAAATATTCAAGAAACTAAAATTTTGTATCCTAATATTAAAATTTTAGTTTTAATATCTAAACATTAAACATTTAATATCTAATTGTTTATGGACTATGATGAGATACACTTACAAGAAAAAAAGATCTCTTAAGATTCTATTTGGTTGATGTATATGATGAGACATAGACACAAAGACATAGATATTAAAGACATGGATATAAAATATTTGTGTCTATATATTGTTTTGGTAAAAATAAAGAACAAGACATACATATTTTAAGAAGACTGAATTATTCTTCATTCTACCACAAGTTTTATTATTATTACTGTATATCCATTATCCCAAACACTACATGTCATTACCATTGAATTTTTATTTCTTTTAATATTTTTTATTTCTTCTAATATCATCTTAAATTATCATTCAAATATTAAATATATAATTTTTTTTGAAAAAAATAAAAAACTAAAGCTCAGAATTTATCAAAGATTAATCAAAACTTAAATAAATAAAAAATTAAATGTACAATTTTTTTTGAAGAAAATAGAAAGATAAATTTAGTTATAGAATTTAAAAGAGGAAGAGAAAAAAGAAAGGTTTGGAAAGATAAGAGGACAAATTTTAAAATTTCAATAAGGGTAAAAGAGTAAAAAATTAGTGTCTCACAAGTTGTGTATTAGTGTCTCACCAAATTGGAGGTACATAAATTTAATGTCTCCGTGTCCATCTGTATCCTTCCGTGTCCTCCAAAAATCTGTGTCTCACCAAACCAAACAATAGATATGTGTCACTGTATATCATTATGTCTATGTCTTAGTGTCTATATCTCTCAAATCAAACGCTGCCTTAGGTACTCAATCCAACTCTTGTTGCAGTTGGTTCGTACAAACCGATAAAATGTTAAAAATTTCGTTGTATATGTTTGGGTACACTTAGGCATTGTTTGGATGCAAAATAGAAAATGGAAGGAAAGAAAATGAAAGGAAAGAAAATGAGAGGAAAAGTAGATTTTTGTGTGTGTTGTTTGGATGAAGAGAAAATAAATGGAAAAAAAATAGGAGAAAAACTTTTTTTTTTATTTGGATAAAAGAAAAAGTAAGAAAAGAAAAAGTTATATTGAATAAAATTACATTAATATCCTTATCTATATTATACAAAATTATAATTTATATTAAATAAAGGACAAATTGGTAATTAAACTATTATGTACTTTTTTTTCATCTATTTTCATCTCATTGTTGGAGAGAAAACTTTTAAATAGGCTCCACACTATATTTTCCTTCTCCTCTTAATTTTCTTGGATTATCCAAACAATAAAAAATTTCATTTTCCACTCATTTTCTTTCTCTTTATTTTTTTTCTCTCCTATTTCCTTTGAACCAAACGGCCCGTTACGGAAAAAAACTCTTGATTCAACTCGAGCTAATAATTAGATGTTATTAGTTCAATTTTTTTTTTAACTCAAACCAATCTAACTCTTAAATATTCATGTTTTTGATAGATTTTATAAGATGAATAATTTTTGCCAATACTTAACCAACACATTAAATTTTTAACATTTTATTGACAGATAATATACACATATCAATAATTATGTACGAATTGTTTTGTACTTTCTCATGGCTTGGCTGTGGATATTTATAACCGAATTTTCTATTATATTCGTAATGATATATTAAAAGATATGAAAATACAAATTCTCTTGTATGACTGTTTCACCATCCAATACATTGGAGTTGGTCAATTAAAATTTAAGTTGATGTTTTTTTTTTCTGAAATTCAGTCTTTGTAAATGTTAAGTTGTAAAAATGAAACTAAATTACTAAAACTCTTTTTAAATGATGATTTTTGACTAAAAAATACTATGTAAATATAAAAAGTTAACTACTTTATATATGTATATAATATATATTATTTAATTTATTTTTAATATATATTTTATATAAATAATTAATTTCTTAGTTGATTGAGTTTTTTAATTTTATCAGTGACAAACATAAAAAAGAATTTGCTTCCTGTTAATTAAGTTAAAATAAACTAGAATACAACTATAGAATTGGGGATATGTTTTTTTTTCAAACATAAAAAAACTCGAACTCACAACCCTCTCTAACTAAGTATAAAAAATAATGTCATTCTTTGGCTAAAATATATCTTTTGTCTAAATTTATCAAAAACACTTAGAATCATTCTTAATCTAATAATTCTTACTGATAATTTCTTTTAACAATATAGCTAGTATTTTTATTTTTAATTTATCCTTAAATCATAATGATTTTTATTGGCCCAAATCTCTCAAATTGAAACTATTTTAGTTCTCTTCAATCCTCTTTTCTGTGCGAGAAGGAAGAATAATAATAAAAAATATAATAAAAAAACATAGATTTGGTGGTTGAGAGGCGGATGAGCAATGGAAATGATGTGGGTGGAGTGTGCAATGTGTTAGGGGCTCGCGGGCTGCA
Organism: Arachis hypogaea; assembly: GCF_003086295.3. NCBI lineage: Eukaryota > Viridiplantae > Streptophyta > Magnoliopsida > Fabales > Fabaceae > Arachis > Arachis hypogaea. Next base: position 46,254,866 of record NC_092043.1, read on the forward strand.
GCTATGGGATGACAACGGTGATAATGGGATGAGGACAGAGATAATAGAAGGGTGGGTTGGGGTTGAACTTGGAATAGATAAAGAAAGATTGGAGTGAATTTGAAAAAAAAAATCAAAAAATTAGCAATAAAAACATAATTGAAATTTAGTTCAAACATTACTGAAAAAATTATTAAAGTAAGAGTTAAGAATTTAACTATTAAATTGGTATTAGACAAACGATCCTCAAAATATTTTGGACAAAACAATTCTTAACTCATTTATTGAAAATGTGACAAAAATAATTATTAGATGTGACAAAATAATCATTAAATATATATTTTTACAAGTGATAAAAAAAATTTATATTTAATAAATAACTTATCTATTTAATACGAATTTTCATGACAACATTTAAATAGATATTCAAAAGGTGCACAAAAAAAAATTTAGAACGAAATTTGATCTCTAGATTTTTTTATTTTAAAAAAATTAGTTGTTGACATTAATTTTTTTAAAAAATACTTAGCATAAAATTGTCAAATTTTGAGAATGAAAAGTATTTATTTTTTAATAATATTACAAAAAATTACATCAAAATATAATTTTTAAAGTCTTTATTTAGAACATATATTTAATATTTAATTCTTTTTGTTATGTTTTTAAATTTTTTAAGAGTTTTTGTTATTAATACTTTTTGAGGTTATTTTTATTAGTAATATAGATTTTTAATACTATTTTAATAATTTACTTTAGGAGTAACTTATTTTTTTAAATATCAGAAACAAATCATATGTTGTCCTATAAATTTTCTTGATATTATTACAAAAAGTAACACAGTAGATATGACTTCTCAGGTTGCACATCAACCTGTTTTAGTGAGACTATATGTATGAGTGGGTAGGTGAGTGAATAAAGATGTGTTTGGATAGTCATGAAATTAGATGTTTTGATTTTTTTTAGGTTCTTGTTATTTCTGCTTTTATTTTATTTTTTTAGGTGATTTGTGTTTGTTTGGTTAAACTATAAAATATCTTATTTTCAATGAATTATTTAAAAAGTCTTTTGAAAAGTAAAAAAAATATTTTACATTTTAAATGTAAACTTATCGATCTTATTTTCTCTTTAAACATAATTTTTATATTTTAAAAAGGATTTTTTTTTCTAAAAGATAAAATTATAATTTTTTAAAATGATATTTTTTATTTTTTAGTGATCTATTTTTATTACAAATATTTTTACAAACATATCAAAATATATTTAAAGATTTTTTTAATTTATAGAAGTTTTTCTTTGTCAAAAATTTAAAGAGATGTGTCAATTCTACTCTTCTAAAATAAATTTTTTCTGTAAAACTAAAAATCAATCTCAAATGGTAAAACGATGAAGTCAGATTATACGAATATCAAAGCTTTACATTCGTGGATCCGGATGGAACATTAGAAAGAACGATTTTAGCATGGAAAGATCATGTAGAAGTACATATTTGGTTTCAATTTTTTTTTATAATTGCTTCAATTAAAGATGAGAATAAGAATGTGAGTTGGGGGTTGGTTGGAGTTTACTTGAATACTAATGAGTTGACTGGAATCAATCAATTCGAAGAAGAGGAGTGCTAGAGGACTAGCACTATGTTAAATTCTGGCCAGCATTTAACCATCAAAAGAAAATTGAATGATTCTACACCATTAGATGCAATCTCACACCATCAAAAACATCATTGATGGCTAAAAATCACAAAATCTGCTGGCCCCCTAGACTTTCTCTTCGAATAATTCTTTTCTCGACTTGAGCTATTTGAAGGTAGCTTTATCATCTTGGGTGATTTCAATGCAATTATAAATTATGGAGAAAAGGAGGAAGGGAATATGAGGTCTGATACCTCTATTGAAAATTTCAATGGTTTCATTGATGATAATCAATTGGTTAATTTTGAGATGATAGGACAGCAATTCACATGGTCAAATAGGAGGGTTGAAGAGGTGTTAATTAGGGACATGCTTGATCATTTTATGGTTGAAATGACTTGGAAAGTGACTTATGTAAATGTGGTGGTAAGAAAATTATCGGAGAATAGTTCGGATCATACTTCTCTCTTACTTGATTTGGTTCCTCCAAGATGGTTTAAAAAAAAGATTTAAATTGAAGAATATAAGAGCACTGATAGCGGAAGTTTAGAATATAAAAGTTAATGACTCACTTATATACGTTTTGGCACCGAAATTGAAGTGTTATAGACACCGTCTAATGCAGTGCAGCAGCATAACAAATCCAACTCTAAGAAAGTAATTGAAGAATTAAATTTTAGGTTGGAACAGTTGAGGATAGCGGGTTATTTTAATGAGTCAGAGATGTTAGAGGTAGAGAAAAAATTAGAAGAGGAGATATCAAAAGAAGAAAATTTTCGGAAAGAAAAATCAAGATGCAAGTGGCTGAAAAGAGGGAATAGCAGCACAAAGTTCTTTGATCAGAAATCCCAAATTAGAAATCGAAAAAATAAAATTTAGGAACTAGTTCGGAACGATGGTAAGATGACTTCAGATCCACAAAATATTGCTCTGGTGGTTGAAACTTATTTCAAAGAAATATTTTCATCTGCAAATCCATTGGAACCTGGTGACATATTCAGCGATTTCAGTCCTTCGGTTACAACTCTCATGAACCAGAGGCTAATGAGACCAATATCTATAGAGAAAACTAAGAGATCCACTTTTAGCATTTGTCCTCAAAGTGCTTCAGGTGAGGATGGCTTCACAGCACAATTTTTTCAATTTTATTGGGACATTGTGGGTGGTGATGTTTTTAAGGCAGTTCGTAATTCTTTAGTAGAGGTAAAATTCTCAAGGCATTTAACCATACGTAGATTTGTTTGATCCCTAAGATTTTATATGCTAGAGACATGTCATAGGTCAAACCTATTAGCTTATCCTCAATTTTTTACAAGATTATTTTCAAAATTTTAGTACATGGACTTCAAGAGATCATGAATAATTTAATAAGTCCAAACTAGAGTGTATTTCTAAAAGGTAGATTAATTTTTGACAATATTCTAATAGCTCATGAATGTATGCACTACCTCAAAACTAAGAGGTGCAGATTGAAATGTGAAATGACTATTAAATTGAAGATGAGTAAAGCATATAATAGAGTTGAGTGGAGTTTTTTATTTATGGTTTATCATGGAGAGAATGGGTTCTAGAATCAGATGGATTTCTTAAATCAGAGAACTAGTCACTACTGTTTCTTACTTTATTCTTGTAGAAGGTCAATCTTATGAATTTTTTTAGCTAACAAGGGGTATCTAATAAAAAGATCCCTTGTCACCTTATCTATTTCTATTTTGTATGGAAGAATTATCCTATCTGTTACACAAAGCAGAGCAAAACAGGTCTATTAAGGAGATTCATTTGTTGACGAATTTATCTTATTTGGGAAGGCTAACGAAGAATCATGTAATAATATCCTATCTCTACTCAATAAACATGAGATGCTTAGCGGGCAGAAAATTAACCTCCACAAATCAACAGTTTTTTTTCAGTAAAACATCTCACTCGCTAGAAGACAACAGCTAGCAGAATTACTTAACATAGAGCATGTGGGAGCCCAAGATAAATATCCCTTCCATCTATTATTCAGAGATCTAAAAGGGCTACATTCGATGCAATAAAGGATAAAATTCAAAAAAGAGTTCAGGCTTAGAAGTGGAATCTGTTATCAGCAGGTGGCAGAAATGTCGAAGAAGCTATTCCAATATATACGCTTTCAGGTTTCAAGCTTACAGATTCTCTAGTGGAAGATATACACAAGATTCTAAGACAATTTTGGTGGAGTCAGAAGAAAATAGAGAGATGGCTTGAATTAGTTAGGATTGTATGACCAAAGCCAAAAAGAAAGGCGAATTGGAATTCAAGGATCTCAAAACTTAGTTTTGCCGAATTACTACTAAGACTAATTCGCTACTTGTGCGTATACTCAAAAGAAAATACTATAGATGCACCAACTCCCCCTTAACTGATAAAAGAAACCAATCTTTCTGAGGTTGACAAAGTCTACTTGAAGAAAGAAAAGTGGTAGAAAAAGGGTTTAAGATAGAGTATAGGATCTGACACAAATATTTATATCTGGGAGGACCCATGATTACTCCCAACCTATACTTTTAGACTCAGTAACAATAACAATCCAGTAAGAAACATTAGTTGAGTATATGATTTACCTATAATGGACAGAAAATGGAATAAAGAGTTAGTTGAAGCAGTTTTTTTTCCTAACCTCAATTCACGAATTCTCTTCCTACCACTAAACGACGATGGTAAGGACAAACTTGAATGGGCCTAGAACAAGAGAAAGTATATGTGGTATCAGGGTACTGGGTGGCTTATGATTTTTTTCATGCGCCAGTTGAGCACCTTTCAACGGCGATGACGAATTTAACGCTCTGTAAATTAATTTGGGGGTTAAAATTACCATCCAAAGTAAAAAGTTTTATGTGGAGAGCAGCCTATGAAAATTATCTATACTCAATTTGATCAAATAGAGATTCTCAGGTACTTTAGCAATGTCCCCAAAATGCAGAAATGGCAATGAAACAATCCTTCATGTCTTCGTGCAACGCGGTCCCGCTCTTGAGATTTGGTCTTCCTCTCCTTTTGTAAATATTATAGTGCAAAATGGAACCATAGATGGCAAACGACAAGTAGAGACATTAGAGAGAACAATTTTCTATGGTTCTCTTTATATTTCTGTATTTGACATTGTGGAAGGCGAGAAATTTGGAGGTCTTTGAAGGTGAGGAGCATGTGGTAACAGTAATTGTAGAAACAACAAGGAAACACCAGCAAAAAATGATTTAAGTTATAGAGTACCATTTTTTGTAAATCCTCAATCTCTTCTGTTAGTATTTCTTTTACTAATATTTAGTGTTTATCAAAATAAAAAATTTTCTTTTTTTTTTGTCTGTCCCTATAATAAATAGTGTATTTTTTTCTTACAAAACAATGCAATTACATATTTTAAGAAACAAACAAAAAAAACTTATAGAAATTTTTTTAACAAAATAATGACATCTAAATAAGCTTTTTCTCAATGGATAATCTTCTGTTGCTTGGTATCTGTTTTACTGATTAGAAAAAGAAAATAATTAGGTCAACATTCATGCACATACAATAATCTTCGTTATCAATGAGTGCAAGTGGTATTAGTCTTTAATTAGTTCTGATCATATTAAGAATAAAACAAACAATGATTAAAAAAAAAGGAAAAAAAAACGTTTGATGATTCCAACATGTGGTTCTCAACCAGGTTGGACAAACAAGATGTTGGAAGATTTTAAGATATATTCATCAAACACTTCATCAAGATTGATGACTTATATATCTATATATGGTTAAATTAAAGCCATAACATTTCATAGTAGTATATAGCTTTCTAATGCCGACAAATATTAGAATATGGAGAAATCAAACTTCAAATCATAATTTTTGTCTGTGAAGCGTGGTATGTTATTTCCACATCGAAGAGTTGGAATTCAATATATAGTTGCATGCATAAAACAACATTTTGTCTGTTCAGTGGCTAGGTATAACATACAAGCATTACATATATAATTAATAATTGAAGACTATTTGTTTACATTTGATTGAATTGGGTCCCTACTGCTGGGAAAATTTGGTTTTGTCATTAGAGAAAAGCATTGATTATTTTAATAAAAAATTATCATGTTGAAAAAATGTATAAAATATGTATAAATATACAAAAATCCATGATAATTGATTTTCAATATTTATAAAACATTTTTGCTTCTCTAAAACTCCTATTGCACCCAAGTTTTTACAAACAAATAAGATTTTTTTATGAAAAATAAAGTTGAATGAAAATTATAATTAAATATTTTACCGTACTATTATCCATCTAGAAAGAGGTTGAGTTTGGGGGAGGGGGAGGAAAGGCGACAAGTTTAAGACTTTTAAGTATTATTTTAGTGGGATAAGTTGAAATGAAGAAATTAAATCTTTATATATGGCTTTGGGACTTTCTTTAAGCAAACTCCAACAAGCTCCACTTTGATTGAAATATAGTAATATACACATTTTCAATTGTTATTACGTGTACCACCGACAACTAAAATTCAAAAGACCCATCATCATATATTCACTTAAATTAGACTGTAAAATAATTTTTTTTATTACATCTCCAAAAAATCTTGCAAGAAAATTACGGTACAACATTTTTGTCGATTCTACCCAAAAAGTTTATTGGCCATCGTCCATCGACATAATCTCATCACACACCTTCCGTCAATGCTAACTAATGTTCATGAACAATTGTGGATCCACTGGTAGCAATTCATCCTTTACCAAGATGATCAAAGACTTTTATATCAGAGCATCACATAAAAGTTATTGAATTGACCATTCATTGACAAATGACAACCGATTTAAGATGCTTTTTGTCTCATATAAGCCTTCGAGTTTCTTCCAGAGAGTCTCATGTCATGTTATTCACATTGACCAAAAAAGACATTCTTAGCCAAACACAGATGAATAATTGCATTTGCATATCTCAAATCAAATTATTGGCATTTTTATTTATCCATGCTAAACTTTTCTCTTCCAAGGCCTTTTGTAATCATGATTCTATTAAAACATTCTTAGTTTGTATTTGCTACGTACATGCCAATATTAATTCTTCAATCAAACCTCTCTATCTCACATTTCATAGCACTTGAAAAACTTGACATCATAACTGTTTACCGGGATAGTGTATGCAACCTTGATAAATTCTTAGGACATAGGGGTGACTCACAATGGACCAGTTAATAACCGAGTCTTTTCTTAGTTGGAGCTTTTTCCTAGATAGCACTATCACAATATACACTTCCTTCTAGTAACCATCGGCTTTATACAATTGAGAGTTATTGGATGAACACGGAATCACTCTGCTATGACTGAATCTGTGATACACTATTATGGGAAACTCACATTTCAAGGCTGTAATCAATTCTTACTCCCAACTTTGACTACGAAACCTCTCATTCTTGGCGCATTCTACCTGGCCATTGAAGAGATGTATTTAATTAGAGGGGGAAAAAGTAAAGAAAATGACAATAAGCCATCTTTCACATACAGTAACAATAGTACAATACAACGGGTTGGTATCACTCTCTTTGTTGGTATTCACTGTTAGGCAATGTTTGGTCGGATTGACGAGAGAGAAATGAAAAAAAAAAAAAATTTCCATATCTTGTAAATGAAAAATATAGAAAAGAATAATGAATGTGCCATGAGATAGAAAATTCTTGTATTTTATACACTACCAAAAAGTCTGGGACACTGGCGACAAAACATTACTCTTGACTTTTGAGACCACCAATGTTATAAGCGGGCAGCATCCTCCCCTCAAAAGATTCAAAATTCGCTGTAATTTCATAATTTGGCTGTTTTCTTGTTTATTGTGGAAGTATGTGTTTTCTTTCACATACTGTGATTTTTATTTAAATATCTAACTCCTGAATTACTCTTAATTTTAATTGATGTTGTGTCAGACAGACAGAAACACGGGACATAGCTATCAATTATGGAAGGAAGGAAAAGTTCCCATGAATATTACCAAATGCATAAATGGCACAAAATTTCAACAAAACGACAACTTAACTATGCAGCACCTACTCTACTGTGCGTTTGAATAGGGAAAAAGCTTACCTGAAAAGCCTTTAACAGAGAATAGCAACGTTTTTGTTCACCCACAGCCGCAGCATACCTATTCTTAATATCATTACGTACTCTCTCCTCTTCTTCAAGCCCTAATTGAACCTTATCTAGCTTCTGCATATATGAATGTAATACTTGAAGTTAAACCTCTCGATCATGGGAAGTAAATCTAATGATTGAATAAAAGGTATAGCCTGATTAAAAGAAAATTCACAATCTAACTTTTTTGGGTAGAAACCAAAGGGAAATGCACCATTATGTTCAAGCTAGGAAAAACCACATCATGGTTGGACGAGGCCTCGCATCTGAAATTTCTAAGCAACCTTTGTAGCTGCCACAAAATGACGAGGTTTCCATTCGTACACCATGATGCTAAACATGCCAACTCAGCTCACCATAAACAAAGATAAACCTAAGGGCTAAAGTAAATCACGAATTGAAATTTGGGGGTCCGTTGGCTCACTTGAAATTTCAGGGTCAATTTGAAGCACGATGCAAATTTCAGGGGACATTTTGGGTATTCACTTAGAAATAGTTCTTTGAATAATTTTGCAAAGGACATATAGGTCTCTAAAGAAAAAGAAGTATCAAATAAATCCTTGAAAAAAGTTTGTGATGGACTTAGGTCCCTAAGAAAAAAAAAGTACTAATTAAGTCCCTGAAAAATTACAATGCTGGACATATATTTCATCCTTTTGTTAGATACCTATAAATCTAGTACTACAATTTTCTAGGGACTTGATACCTTTTTTCCTTTACGAACTTATAAGTTCACCACAAAAATTTCTCAAGGACTTATTTGGTAACTCTTTTTTCTTTAAAAACTAATAAATCTATTACAAAATTTTTCAGGGACCTACCTGTCCTATATTACTCTCTATTTTCATTATCTCCAAAAAATTCTCATTAGATTAAATATCAACTTAAAATATTTATTACCAAAACACTAATGAACAGGACTTAATTAGCAACCCATGCCAACAGACGAATACAACTTTGATATTATATGCCTTTTAAAACAGCTTCTAACAGTTGATTGTGAAGTTTCAATTAAAATGTCAATAGAGCTTTTTTTTGTAACTTCATAAAAAATGCTTGCAAAAAAATGGCAATTAATAAGCCCAAGTTGCTTCTAAAAGCTTCTGCAGTTACTAAATAAATTAATAAAAGGTAATACAAATTTTTTCAAGGCTGCAGAAACACTATATGAATATTCGACCTTTTTAAGTTCAATAGTTAAATTTAACATGTTTATAAGGCAGCGTAACTAAGGAAATTAAGTTCAGCATGCTGACGCAAAATTTCAAGTGGGAAAAAGGATTTAATATCCCCAGTACAGCATAAACAGACAAGGATCTTTATACAATATGATAGTGATACAGGGACACATCATGCAATAAAGATCTCATGCTGCAGTTAACCATTTAAAATTTATCATTTATGCATGACAGAAAATAGTATTACCTGTTGACTGCCCTTGACAATTCCTTCCATGGAATGAACAAGTTTTGCACGACCATCCATACTACTGAAGGCCTCTTGAAACTGCAGTTAATTAAAAAAAATACAGAAACCAAAACTTGTTCGGATAACATTAACAAAAATATGCTTTGGTCTTAACAAGTGCTTTGGTCTTAACAAGTAAGATGACTAATGTTAGATTAAACAACTCGAGTTATCTTCCAACGCTACAGCCTTTGAGTTTATAAAGCCTCATGAGACAATATTCTATAGAAGCTCATTGACATAAAAAATTTCTTAGAATTTCCAAACCCAAAGTATACTAAGATATTTTCCTCTGTTAGCACCAAAATTTATAACGCACGTTGCACAATTAGATAGCTAAATGGTAGCAAGTGCTCACTATTCATATACATCTAAAATAATGAGATTTTAATACTAATAATTGTTCTAATAACCCATAATAGAGTCAAATAGAGAATAAGTATAATTTTTGTGATAGAACACTATGGTATTGCTTGACCCATGTAACTAACCCTAATTAATGGGACAAGGTTAGTTATATTGTTGTTATTGTTGATTTCATACAGTTGCATAAAGAATCCAATGGTCATAGTACACAACAGAAGAAAAGATGCAGATCACTTATTCTTCATATCAAATTACAACAATTATTAATGCAGCTTAAGTTCTAGTTTTACCATAGATGATATTTAAGCTAAAAGAAACACTAAGGATAGTGCAATAAGACAAAATGCAAAAGGTCTAACAAGATGAAATGAAATATCAATAAGAGTAAAACACGAAGAACAACAAAAATAAAAAGCAAGGCCATAACATGTGACAGCAGAGCATATATACAAGCAGAAAAATAGTAGACAAGGTACAAAATTTGTGAATTTAACTTGTTTAAGAGAGAAAATCACACAAGAATCATCAAAGCAAATATTAAGGAAAAAAAAAATGTACCCCATGCTCTAAATTCTCCAACAAGTACCTGTGAAATGATTGAATTCAACAAGGATGTTTCCTTTAGCATCAATTCTTTAATTTCCAAAAGAGCATTGTAGGTAGCATAGTATTTACGGGTTTGTCGATGTTTTCCCTGTACATTGCAAATACCATACAATCAAGAACAATTAGAACTAGCGCATATATGATTGGATAGGTAACAAATGAAAAAAATTACTCTCCCAATAAGAGTTTAATATCAAAAGAATCTATGAACCTGGATTTGAGCATACAGTTCTGAGAGCCGGCGTTCATACCTGCACCAAGCCACCAACATGAAGAGACATCAAGTAAATAATATATTTTGAGGAACTAGTTTCGACATTCTCATGTAGCCAATCCTATCAACATGCATGGAATTACTTACCCACACTCAATCTCTACAGTTAATGTCTTTATCATCTTATTTTGTATTACATGCACATAAATAGCAGGGAGATAATTCCAACATGAATAAATATATTTTTGAGACTACCAGGCTTAGTTTAAATGATTGATGCAAACATTGTGATCTAATAAGAACGAAAAGAAGAATAATACAAAACAATTTTTCATTGAATTGTAACCATTGTGATCTCTTTTATGTCCTGGAAAGAAACCTTCCTAAGTAGTTTTGGAAACAAGAAAACCAGGAAAATATTAAACATCATTCAGCAAATAGCCAAATACTTCTACAATGACAATGGAGATAATCTAAAAAATTAAAAGGTGAAACTGTGAATGAACACGCATACTGGTTGATCTCTGACTGGCATGGTAGGTCATCGATCTGTCGTCTCATTGCCAGAATATCCCTCAGCCTAGCAGCAAGTTGCTAACAGAAAGGAACACGGAGTTTATGTTAATTGGAAGAGGGGCACAAGCAAGGATGTCACAAAACCAAGAATCAAAACAATCAGGAAGCAGGTCCACGTGCAAAAAGTAGTTTACCTTTTTCTCCAAATGAACTTTTTCATGTAATTCACTTATAGAATGATGTAGCCCATCCGAGAGGCTCTTGCTATCACAATCATTGGTTATTTTTGCCTCTAACTCATTGATCTCAGCTAGAAGTTCTGAATGTTCAGAATCACAATTAGACTGAAAGTGGTCTTCCTGCCTTTCAAGATCCTGCAAAAGAGGGAATAACATAAGCAACACAAAAATCATGAATGAGTTGAGTTATACTGCTGTTTGAAAATTCAAATGTTAAATTAAATTGATCGAGAGAATCACCTTCAAAGACGTCATTAAGGATATGAGCTTCTGTACCACAGAATCAGCACCCTCCTTGTTGATTCGGTTTCGTATATGATCTAACTGTTCCAAAACATTTGTCTTCCTGTGTTTCTGCAGTACAATATAAGAAGCAAAATAATAGCAAAGATGAATAAACACATGCAGAACATAGATGTCTATATTTAACACACAATCTAGGGGAAAAATGGAAGTGGATTATTGATCATCAATTTCTATAAACCTTAACCAGCGTAGAAAACTAACAATCAAGTAAGATTACAGAAAAGCGGTGGGGGCACTCATAGAGGAACCCAGTTCACGTTTAAAATCACAGCCATCTCACCAACCAGTTCATCCAAGTTTTCAGTCAATGTCTTTATGGAAATTTCTGCTTTCTCTAACTCCTTGTCGAGCCCCCACAGTGACTGTTCATCCCCTTGAACAACATGTTCAGAGTGAACCTAGGGTTAAAACATGTTCAGAGTGAACATAGGATACCAAAAGTAAGCACCGTGTTAAAACATATGATAGCACAAGATAAATGCAAAGCAATATAGCAAGGCATACTAAAAACTCAGAATAACTGAAACAGCATGCTGAACCGCTAGCTTACATCTCGTTTTAATTTTTAAAAATAAAAAATAAAAAAAGGTAGATATAACCAACCCTTTCATCAACCAGTGTTATCAGGGTGAGTTATTGACATTTGATTTGGCCTATTATGTTTTTCAAGATCACATTCACATCATAAATCCAAAATACTAAAAGAGCGTTAATATTAGGATGCGTTATTAGCCAATTGTCTATTATGATAGGTGTTATACTGGTCACAACACATGGTTAATTGATTTTCTTGTATCAGTTTGCTGGTTAGCTATTCCAAAGCAAACACACTCTGTATGTTCTTCTTTACCTTCAAATCAATTCATGTTTCTCTGTTTCTTTTCTCATCAATCACAAAATTAAGTCAATACTCGATATATGTCCAAGTTCCAACAACCTCATCTTTAAGCCTTTCACCACCTTATGAGATACACGAAAGGCAATAGTCATAGTTTATTTTTCTCAGCTGAATCTTGACGTCCCCAAAGGCTTTTTCTAATGCAGATTGTGCAATTGCCTGGGTACTAGGAGGTCTATGACTAGCTAAGCACCATCTCTTCCTTGTCCCCCTGTTGAAGCTGAATATTGGGCTTTGGCAACTATGGTGAATGAAGTTTATTGGCCGATAAATTTGCGGAAGAATCATGGTGTTGATGTTGGTTTAACTTATGGTCTTTTGTGATAACCAGACAGCCACTCACCTCTCAACCAACTTTACATTTCAGGAATGCTCCAAGCATGTGGAGATTGATAACCATTCCATCCAGAATGGTTGCTTATATGTTGCACAAAGCTAATTCAAGTCAAGTGTCATTATCAACAGGCAAATTCACTCACTACACCAGTGACAGATGCACAGTTCCATGGTCTCATTCTTCAGTTGGGTGCTCTCAATATCTGTGATCCAACTTGAGAAGTATTAGGATAAGTTATTGTCATATTCTGTCATGGTAATCAATAGCTGTTAAGTCAGTTACACCAGATGGTTAGTTAGCTTCCATCAGTTTGGTTATCGGCTTTTCCTGCGAATACACTATATATTATTCATTTATATCAAATGGGTAAAATATACATTTTGTTCTTGAAGTTTGCCAACAGTTTCAAAAAGATCCCTAAATTTTATTTTGTTCCAATTTTGTCTCAAAAGTTTTTTATTTATATCAAATATACCATTAGCAGGAAATTTTTCAAGAAACTTAGGACCAATTCAGCAACAACTTCACAAGTTCCACACAAATTCAGATTAGCATATAAGAACAGAAATGTTTCTTAAAACTAAAAAGCCTGTTTATTTTATCACTTTTAATTTCAAAAAACAAAAAATTAATTTCTATGCACTTAAACCCAATTAAATTGTATAAAAGTTTCAAATCAACATAGAAAACTACATACTACAGTAACAATCTATCATAATTTCTGACTTGTAGTTTTTTTCTGGTTGAGAGTGAACAACCTTTTTATACTATAAGTGCATAGTAACTAATCTCTTAAACAAATACATACAAAAAATTTAAATACTTCATTAATTTAAATAACTGAAGGAAGAAACTTTTTTTTTTTAAAGTCCAATTATAACAAAGAGTGGAATCCGAAGTCCAAACATGCTATAAATAGTAAAAATCTTATAACCATACCTCACCAGGTTCTTGTGTTGATCGAACACGTAGCGTAAGCCATTGCACTACAGGGAGAATAGCTTCAGTATCAAGATCTCGAACATGAGAGGATCGAAGATAGTGCGGGCATCCTACTGATCTCAGAGCTTCCTCAATGAACTCTGCATTGTCACCACCTCTGGAATACGAGACAATCAATAATCACTGTTACTAGGAACAATTCACAAAATTGAAATGTAAGAGCGCACGAATCAAAAGAAAAATGACACAAATAAATACAGAGGGAGTTAGTGAGATTGAATTTGAACGCCAAAAGATGAAACCCTAAGCAGTTGCAAGGTTTGATAGAGATACTCGCGTTATGGTGGAATAAGAGGCGTCCAGGGAGGCGAAGCACCAGGAAAGGCCGTGGGCGATTTTGTGAAACGGCGTCGAGTCGGAGTTTACGGCTTCAACGTAACCGGCGGAGAAAAAGAGATCTAGAATCTGGTGAAGAGTGGAGGAGTCTTCGTTGTCTTCCATGCTGCTTCGTTCGACTCTCGCGGGAGCGCTAATGAATGACGGAGTGACTGTTCTTGTCTTGAAGTAGTAAGTAGTAACAAGAAGTAAATGACAATTTTATTATTATTATTATTATTATTATTATTATTATTATTATTATTATTATTATTATTATTATTATTATTATTATTTTACTAATGTATGTGCTCCTCAAAATTTTCAAATAAAATTTTTTTATAAAAAAAATATAAAATTTATTTTTTTAATTATTTTATTAGTTCCATCTAATTTTAACAAAAATAAATGTCATGAGAGTGAGGAAAAAATAAAAAAGAATTCTAAACTATAATAATGAGGTATAGGAGAAGTAAAAATAAAAGATCTAAAAGTAATTCCATTAAAAACAAAAGAATTAAAAAGTAATTCAATTAAATAAGTAGAACAAATTGTGTCAAATACCTACTTACGCTAAAGAATAATGTTACATGTTAAAATCTTTTTGTTAACTAAGTCCAATCAAGTTGGTCTAACATAATAAAAATCAATTATAATTAATATTATTCTAAGTTTTATTATTTAACTTGGTTAAACTTTATTCATAAAAAAGTTTAGATGTGTAGCATTACTCTATTAAAAAGTTAGAAGATTAATAATGCATTAGAACACTACCTTCAGCTTTGTTTTAATATATTATAAATAGATAAATAGATGATAGTGAATTTTATCGGAATAAATTGCATTACAAATTTAATATTTTTACTCATCATATAATACTTGTAGAATGATTAAGAACAAAATTAAAAAATAAATTAAATAATTATCTGTCATTAAAAAATTAAAATTATTAAAAAAAATTAAATTTTAATTAATTAAATATTAAAAAAATGTAATATACTAGAGACAAAATTGAGTAATTTATACTTTATTTTATATATATATATATATATATATATATATATATATATATCATATTTTTTTTTCTAAAATTTATATATTAGTCATTCTATAAATATGAATAAAAATTTTAAATTCATAATACAATTCATTCTATTAAAATTCACTATCATATTATTTGATATGAAATTTTTTCTAAGAATAATATATTATTTTTGTTCTCAATATTTTTATCCTATTTAAGTTCTTAATATTTTAAAATCATGTTAATTTTGTCTCACCGACAATTTTATTAACGGATCACTAACAACGAAAACAACATTAAAATCATTTTAAAATGTCAAAAACTTAAATAGAACGAAGACAACTTTAGAACTTATCCTAAACATTTAATTTTTTACGCTTTATAATATCATTCTACACATTTTTTATTATATATTTATATAAATTTATAAAATAAAAAAATTAATTTATTAAAATAAAAGTGACAATATCCATTTTTAATACTAAAATAGAACATTTTAAAAACTTCTACTAATAATATTTTAATATATACTTTTAAAATATATGTTAATTAAATTCTACTAATATTTAGATTAAATCCTAATTCAAAACGTTCTATTTTTGTCTCATACATTTTGTTTCGCTCTATTTTAATTAATTTTTTTCCCTTCCAAAAATACCAGTAGGAAAATAAAAAATTGATAGTTTTATACCCCAAGGAAATGAACTGTATGAGGCTTCAACAAAATTTTCTTAATTTCCTAGCTGCATTGACACTATCACACTAACATTAGGAAAATAAAAAGGAAGGCAAAAGGTACAGAAGAAAACAACTAGTCCATGTTACAATAGTACAAGTCTCCAAAGGAAAAGATACAACAGGGAAGACAAACAATATTACAAAGGTTAGTTTTGCTAAAAGTACAAAGACAAATAAACTAAAACGTGTAAACCTACTGTGTTGCCTGTATTGTTACAGGTCACTTCCAGAGCTTGATGAACTTGTCATGACTCGCCGAAGCAACCAAACCATTTACAGTCGAACCGGCGAGGGAGGCGATCAGACCTTCGTGAGCTGTCAGAGTCATCGTCTTGTTCTCCGTCATGTTCCACAGCTCCAATGACTGCAGTCAAAGTTCATAAAGTGTAAGAACTCGAAACTACATCGGTTGTTTGCTTTTGCATTTTCATTTTCTGTTTCCATTTTCAGTATTTTCTATTTTCAGAATTTTGATTGAAGAAAAAAGAAGAAATAGTGAAAACGATAAAATTCTGTTGTCTGTTTTCTCTTTTTCATTCACAAAATTGTGAAAATAAAAAATACTGAAAATAAAAATAGAAAATGAAAACACAAAACCAAACACACCCTAAATTTTTAAGTACAGAATTTGCTTAACTTTGCTTAACTTTTTCCCAAAATTACCCTTTTATTAAAGGGTAATTATGTCAATAAAATACATCACGAGAGGATAGTTTTGGAAGAAAAGTTAGATGGCAGCTTTATTTTTGGCACCATTTGATAACTTCAGGGACTTGAATTGCAAATTTTGGAAGTTTAGGAGGGCAATGGTTTAGATTTTTCAATCATCAGTGCAACCTTTCTTACCAAGCATGATTTTCGACCAAACATCGGCTTTGTTAATTGTGTATGGAAAGATCACCACAGCTAAATTCACCACTATCAAAGGGAAAGAAATTGGACAAGGACATATATAAGGAAAGTAGACTTGCCTGGTAACAGCCAATGACGAGCAACGACGGATAAGACGGGTGGAAGACACATGATTGAAACTTACTGCCATTACTGCTAAGATCATGAACACATTCCCCTTCACTCCCGGTTCCTAGAGTCCAAACCCGGACCGAGTCCTCACTCACAGATGCCAGCAACTCCCCGGAAGGGTCCCAACACACGGAATGTATCGGCTTCGTATGGCCCTACAATCACAGCACAACATGCCAACAAAGAAACGTTAGTCCCAATATTTGTTTCCCAACTAGAAACAACTATAGACTTCAAAAAATTCTTCTGCTATTTCCAAGGCTTGAACCCAAAACTTGTTAGTTAAGTTAGAAACAACAACTAATTCTATTATTATTACTTTTACAATACACTAGTAATACTAATTATAATAAACATGAAATCGAACCTTTAATGAATATCGGCATCCTTGTGTCTCCACATCAAGTATAGAAACAACATTCTCTGCAGCTGCAGCCAGGTACCTCCCTAGACGTGGTTGAAATCTCATCTGGGCGGTGCCACCCTGATCAATCGACGAGAGAATTGCCAGTTAACACATTAAAGTGAATACATCATCACTTTAATAAACAACAAAACTAAACAGTGATTAAAAAGAAAAGTAAATAAAGGTAGCCTACTGCTACATGCTTCATAGGAAAAAAAAAAGGATAACTGAGGACTAGGATTCTACCTTGAAGACTCTTGCACAACTTCCATTATTTATGCTCCAATATCGTATCTCGCCGTCACCATCACAAGAGCAGATAAGATCCTCTTTATTTGGATGGAAATCTAGGGACATTACAGATGCTGAATGTCCTGTAAAGGTGCGAAGCGAATAACCAGGCTGCATGGTAATTTTATTTATACATTCAGTTAAAACAGAATACCAACTAGGTAAAAACACAATTGAGTCGAATCCAGAAAAAAACAAAGAAACAGACAATCTACACAGAATGACTGGATCATATTTTTCCAAACCATATATAAATAAAAACCTTAGATAATGTCCAGCAAATAGAAAATTATCCATATAATATCATTGACCTCTAATTAATTAAAATTCAAGGTAGAATGCAAGCTCCATGTATATATATAGTAAAGCATATCTAGGAACTCCTATATCAAGAAACAAAGCTGAAAAACATAACCATATCTTGAAGCATAATATATTTAAAATGTAAAGCTCCAAAAGCTAAGAGTTGTTTCAAATTTATTCTCCTCGCTTATAATTTATACTTGCAAATAAAAGAAACATAATGATAAGTTTTATCATCTCAGTTTGTCAGTACTTAGTTAGCAATTTATCTTTGTGATAAAAAAAACTCCAAACCCTTTTTAATCTTCAGAAACAACTTTTGACAACATTTTGGTGTGCAACATTTTTCAGCACAGAAAATAATTAAACCCTTCAGAATCCATAGAAACAATTTCGCACAAAATGGCATATCATTAGAGTCAAAAGAGAAAGAATCAACTAACATTATCAATGTCCCAAACCCTGACAGTTTTGTCAAATGAAGATGTTGCTAAACGAGGCATGCTTGGACTAAAACGAACATCAGTGATCATAGACGAATGCTCTTCAAGAACGGCCTTCTGCTTCAAGGTATCCGTGTGCCATAAAACAGCCTGCACAGAAAAATAATTGGGAGGAAAGTGTTAAATTTTTCCATGTCTAAACAGTGTAAACTAAACATAGTTCACGATTTTGTTTTCCAACTTCCTTTTTAGCAGAAAAAATTAACAAGCTGGCAACTAATCTAACATGTTGGTTAACAGAGAGAATAATGATTTACAACTAACCTTCTTGTCGTGCCCACCGCTTGCAAGTAATTTCCCATCAGATGAAAAATGACAACATACAACTTTGCTTGTGCTAGCACGTACAGAATTTACATCAGAAAACGTGAAGCCTGAAAATTAAATGAATTTCTTGAACTTAGCTTCTAAAATTTGAGTCAGAACCTCTTAAGAAGTCAAGGAATTGAAGAGCAATATTGCAGATCTACATATAAGATAAGGTGCACTGGTTATTAAGTTATCCTTAATTGATGTGCAGATTGGTAATCTTGTACATCATAATTTATCATTAACTTAATGAATTATTTATTAAAATAAAAGAATGGAAACTTTTGCAACAGTGTAATAGAAAATTAGACTTTAGACTTTGACTGACACGTGATAAATTCTCTTGAAAGGATGATATTCTCCTATGAACAATTAAAACTGGTGTTTACTGCACCTTTGCTTACATCCATACAACGACCGACCGTATCTCTAGGATCCGTATCATCATGGGATAAAAAAGACTCAACATTTTCATCAAGAGATCCGTCCTCCACAAAGCGATCCACATCAGCCTACAATTCAAGATTATTATCATCGTGCGGCCAAAATGGAAAGCTAATGAGTCATAATGCAAGGAACTTTTCATTCCTTCCATCAGTTACATTGCAAAGAAGAGCCACTCACCAATTGGTTTGAAGGTGATGTAAGAGTCCCGGTGCCGTCAGTGCTGAACATCATTAATGGCTTTGAAGAAGTAGTACCAGTCATAGATGGCATAGATATCACATCTCCGGGTGTATGAGTCGAGGGAGTCGAGGGTGCCGAACTTGGTGATGGACCTGTTGTATTAGCAGTTCCTGTACTATTGGCAGGACCTGAAGAAGATACAGGCTGCTTTCTCTTTCTCCCAATCTGGTTTTTCGAGGCCTTAGAGGCATTCACAAAATCATGTTAGGAACCAATTTCATTCATAATAAAACAGAGAGTCCGCCAACTTCATGGGCAATTTAAAAGCATGTAACTAACAACAGTTTTAGGCAACAATCTAGCATTGCTTGGATACGCATGCATATTGGCAACTATAAAAGGACTGACCTGATCATTTCCCCTAAATGAGTTCGACATGCTACCATCTGCAGTAACACTGCCACCACCTCCCCCTACTTTATCTTGCTGATGCATGTTATGGCTTGAAGTCTGAGATTGCTGATTTGAGAGAGCATGCTGTTGAAGTTGCTGCAGCTGTGAATTGCTGTTTGGCTGTTGCTGATGTTGCTGCTGCATTTGAGCCAATTTCAACTGTGCACAGAAAAACTCAGAATACTCGAATCACACAGCTTAAGGTAAATCTAAGAAATGATAAACTTTAACAGTTTAACAAATTAGGTAAGAACTACATTAAAAGTGGAAAGATAGTTTAGAGAACTAGAACCTTCATTAGCATATCTGTATCTCCACGAGGAAAAGGAGGGCCGCCACCTTGAAGTGGAGATCCAACATTTGGCACTACATCAACAGGATTTGAAAGACCATCCTTGTTTAGGCTCATACTCCTATTGTTCAACAGCATTCTGAGTCTTCTATTGTCATCACTGGCAGATGGAGATGCCAAGCCTTGCTGCGCAAGCATTATCTGTTGCTGATGCTGTGGTGTCAACATTTGAAGTTGATGAAACGGCTGAGGAGCCTGCATGAAAGGCTTTTGTTGCTGGAGTAGACCAGAGCGGAGTTGCTCCAAACCCTGATTAAGGAAATGATTGGAAAACTTTACAAATTAGTTACTCAACAATTAATGGTTGCAAGAGAATTCATAGAAGTGGCCAGCATTTTATGCAGATGATAGAGTTTAGCTGTGAATGGTTAATAGACACAAAAAGAAGAGGGCAACTTTAATAATGATGGTATCAGGTTTGGGTAGTAACCATAGATTTATACCCTATAAGTGTTGATATAAGGTTAGGTGGGTACATTATCTCATGTTTGGCAAATAATACTACAGCACACCACAATTCTGAAGGTTGCATGATATGATATCATATTAAAGGGAGAAAAACAATATCCACAAGAAGAAGTAACATTCAGCAAAACAATAATAACAATAAAATAAATACAAAAAGATTACTCACTGTGAGTGGCCATCCCTTCAAAGTCAAATTGTTACTACCTTGATTTGGTCCTGAGAGAAGAAAATATTTACATAATTTTTTTGTGCAAGGATAGTGAAAAAGACTGAATGCATGATTGGATGGACTAGATGGAAATCACATCAACTAGAGAATGGAAGAATACCAGGAATTCCCATCAATGATCCTTCAGCACCCGCAGCTCTAGGGTTCAGTACAGGATTAATCTCACTCTTTATATCCTGATTTCAAGTAGTTAGTCAGGGAAAAACAGCTAAGGAAAAAGTAGTAATAATAATAACAAGTAATGAGATCACTCAATGAACAAAGACATACTGGAGTAGACCCTGCTAATTGCTGACTACGAGCTTGAACTTGTGGAGGCATGCCAGCCGCAGTAGCACCATGCAAAACTTGCCTGCAATCGAGCAATTTAGCACCAACAAAGTCAACACTTGTAGCTATACAAAATGCGAGATACCAAGAGACTTAAACACCAAATAACTCTCCATAATGAGCACAGGACTGACTTTAAATAAGCAATAAAATCATAGTTTATAAACAAAAATAATAACATTAATAATCACCCTGAAGGCTGGCCAGTAGCAGCAGCTGACTTCAAAATTGAGGCATGATTAGGATCCAAAATTTGACCCATGTTCTCGCCACCGAATCTTTGCTGTACAAAATACCAAAAGAAAGAAATGAATATATGGCTCATAAGTTTATAGAACAGCAGATGCATCATCCTATAGTTAGATTTTGAGAACATCAACTACCTTCATTGCTGCTTCATCCAAAGAATCTCTCTTTAGCCTCTCCTCATACATCTTTGTTGCTAGTGCATTGGCAGTTCCCGGGTTCCCAACTAACCCATTCGTATTGCCGTTTATGAGATTAGCCCTGTCCCTACCTTGCTGTTGTTGTGGCGGTGGTTGCTGCTGCTGCTGCGGTTGTGGTTGTGGGGGCTGCTGTTGTTGTGGTTGTTGCGGCTGCTGCTGCTGTTGTTGTTGTTGTTGTTGCTGCTGCTGCTGCTGCTGTTGCTGCTGCTGCTGCTGCTGGACATGCCGCTGCAATAGGAGCTGCTGCATCTGCATGTGTTGCTGCTGCTGCTGCTGTTGTTGATGCTGCGACTGCTGCGGTTGCGGCTGCTGTGGTTGCTGCTGCTGTTGCTCCCTGGCCTTCATTAGTTGTGTCTGAAAATGGAGTTCCATAAAGTGTAACTTCAACTGATCCCTCAAATTTATCATCTAAACTAGTTATAGATACCTAAACTAGTTTCCCAAAGTGAAGTTTCGCTTAGGTTCTTATTACTTGAATAAAAACAATATAACCTATAGTGTTTATAGTTTAATAAAGCAGTCTTATGTTTACTCTTCTACCTGTTTAGCAGCAACTAAGTAGCTACCACTCACAAACTTGAGACCCGAAAATTGACCGTGCAACATTGGAGAAAGATGTGTAGATAAAGGGAATGTAAGTACTCATCACATGGAGAAATAACCTTAAGCAAGCCAAGCAAGTGAATTTGTTAGAGGTTAACCCACCTCATAGCTCAAAAGGAGCATGAGTACCCTATGAATCAACTTCTAAAATTTTTTCGGCTCACAAGGTTTGTGCTAAATCAGCATTCAAGGTTGCATTCTCACCAAGTCTACATCCCAGAATACTGTTTTCTTACGAAGTTTGATGGCGACAAAAACCACTCATAATTGCATTACACGTTCAGTACAATGAAACTCACAGGCTCAAACAAGACCTTATAAATGTTGAATCATACTGCTGGTCACAACCTAAAAGTAAAGATTAAACATTCTTAAGAATATTATTTAGCAGGAGTTTATTCTAAAGAAATATCCTAATTATAAGGTTATAAGCTAAAGAGAAAACAAAAAGCATGGAACAGCTAACCAAATCAATTAGTTAAGAGACGAAAGTGAGTTAGCTAGAGAGAATAAAAAGTTATACTAAATGGCATATATAAAATTCATGAAAAATCGAAGGAAATAAACTCTTCAACTGTCAAACACACTCAGTCCAAAATGTGAATGACCAACATTAATGCTTATTTGTTGGTGAATTTCAACCCTCTCTCTCTCTCTCTCTCTCTCTCTCTTATCCCACTCATACTTAGCTAGAGTATTGATAATAAGATCCAAAAACGTCTCCCTAAACATGCTCCCAACTACTACAATGAAGTAAACTAATTCTAATGTCTTGAAATCTTTTTAAAATTCAATCCAGATGAATCATTTCTCCATTCCATGACATGAAAACAGGGCCAAATTTTTCAAAAACCAACCTCAATATAAGAGGCTGCAACCTCCGAGTGCTTCTCATTAGTCCTCGCAATAAAAATGTCCCAGAAAACCGACCACCACTCGAACAGAAAACCTCCCGGGGCATCAATAGCTGCAGTCCCATATTGCCATCCAAAAACAGAAAAAATAAAAAATAAATAAATAAATCAATGAAATGGACAAAAATAAAACACTAGGACAAAAAAAATGCCAAAGTAAAATCCAGCTTCTTCCTTTGAAAAGTTTCGGAATTTTTTAAGGTAACTCACCAACAGGGTCAGAGGAAACTTTCCCCTCAGCTTGAAAAGCCTGAGCAGAAGCCTTCAAATCCCTCTTTACCAGGTAATCATGGATATACACATCTAACCTGAAAATCTCACAGTGCAATAACATGGTTTCTTGCATCACCCTCCAAGTGAAATATGAGAAATAAAGTTTGCAACTTTATATTTGACCAAAATCACATAACAATAACAGATACCAGAACCTACTAATGAACAAATACACCATAATCAAAGTTAAGCACCCTCCTAAAAAGTTTACAAATTTTCCATGCAAACCCCTCAAACTTGCATAGAACTACAAGATACAAGATACCCAAATGAAAATTTCCTTTACTTTGTGACAAACAAAGTACTAAACAAGTACTATAAAATAAGACCACAAATCAAAGTACCAAGAAGCTAAATTAGCCAAGAATTAAGCTTGGAAAAAGACCTATGGTGCAAAAGATTATGAAAGATAATAATATTGGAACTTACATCTTATCAGCTTCCCAGTTAGTTTGAGACATGATGGTAGTTGCTGAACCCAAAAGGTTACTACCCAATGGATATGAAGGGTACCAAAAGGAATGAACTTTTTGTGTGTGTTTGATTTCAAAGATGTTAAAGCTTTGAATTTTGTAGCTGAAGCTGCCAAAGAAGCATTGAAGAAGAGAATGGAAGAAATAGAAGTGGAAATGGGTAGAGAAGTGAATGAAGCAAAAGAGAAGAGTAGAAGGAGGAGAACGAAAACAAGAAAGAAAGAAAGAAAGAAGGGGGAAGAAGAAGATCCAACGGATGAACAGAAGCAACGCCTCTAGATTTTAGCAAATAATAATAATAATAATAATAATAATAATAATAATAAAGTTCTTTAGTTTCATAATTAATATTTTTGGATATAAATTTAGGAGTTAAATAAAAATTAAGAGAAAATTAAAACATGAATGGGGAAAAAAGAAAAATTTAAAAAGTATATTCCTTTTTATGTAAAGTATTAGAGATATAGAGAAATATTTCATTAGATGAAAGCTTATAATAATAATAATAATAATAATAATAATAATAATAATAATAATAATAATAATAATAATAATAATAATAATAATAATTCATCAATATTCAAATATTTAAAATAAGGAAAATGACCAGAAAGTAGAAACATGAACCAACAACGCCACCCTCTTTGTCTACTAAAAATCTGAAATTTAGATTCCCCTCCCCCCAACATGCATAAATTATGTATCATGATAAGTTTGATTAATTTATTTTGAGTTATTATAAAGTTTCATAAGTCATTAAAAATTGGGTTTTAAGTTTATTTGAAAATTTATTTTATTTTATTTAAATAAACCATTAATGTAAAAACAATTTATTTGTTTGATAAAAAAAATTGTTTGATCATCAATCATTTTCAAATCGTACAAATAATATTTTATTCAAGATAATTATGTAACATTGTATTATTATGATAATAAAAATTATTCTATATATATTAAAAGTTAATCTGGTAGTATATATTTTTTATCCTTAAAATTTATCAAAAAAACTCATAAATTTGATTTTATTTTAATTTTATCTTAAAAAAATTTTATTTATATTAAATATATTTTTAATAGCTAAATTTTTAAAAAATTTAAAATTAATCCAACAATAATGCATGACGACTATCTTTGATTAAAATTATTATTGAACTTATCCTAAATTTTTCAAAAAATTAACCGTTAAGAGTATATATGATACAAATCGAAAATTTTAAGGACAAAATTAAATAATCAATCATCAAAATAATTAAACATATCATTATAAAAATCAAAGTTTATTTATAATATTTTAAGATTTTTTTTATAAAATCTAAATATATATTTTTACACACAATGACAAATTAATAATTAATTTTTTATTATATACAGGTAATATAAAAAATCAACTTCTTATTGAATTGGTTAAACTCCTGTATTTTTTTTTTTTTTTAGTATCTACGATGTAAAATCTATGTACAATCTAAAATGTTGTTTCTTTGTTTTGTGGAAATAATATTAACTCAAATAAATATCTCTTTGATATTCATGATTTCTACTCACATAATAACGATCGTAAGTAAGAGAAAATTTGAGTTTATGTATTCAAAAAGCTATAGAACTATAAACTTATCTGAAACTTTAGGCCAATTTAATCGACCTAATTCATTCGTAAAGATTTAGAATAGTGTAGGCGTGTAGCATTGGTTTTCAAATAACATGCACATTACTTAATTCTTTTATTCAACCGAAAAATAAAATTAGTATATGCATGAGAGCTTTTGTTATTATTATTTTATTGCAAATTGAACTTGTCTCTGACGGGATGC
The DNA here is from genome assembly GCF_003086295.3 of Arachis hypogaea. Classification (NCBI taxonomy): domain Eukaryota; kingdom Viridiplantae; phylum Streptophyta; class Magnoliopsida; order Fabales; family Fabaceae; genus Arachis; species Arachis hypogaea. The sequence continues at coordinate 46,280,429 of NC_092043.1, forward strand.
AGATTTCATCATAGCGGTTCTTACTCAAATTACTGATTCATCCCTTTTGTCCTTTCAAATTTTCAATCAACTTCTTAACAAAATGACTACAATACCCAGAAGTTGGTTTTAACTTTTAACAATAGCAAGTATGGTACACCCATTCTTTTGAGAGTATGCCATGGGATTTATTTTATTTAAATAAAATAAATATATAAATTATGGAAATACAATTTATGCGGAATTTACAAAAATACGTACGTGTATATATCTCGGATGACGAGGAGTATAGTTAAAATTGAGCATATCTCGGTGTCTGAAATTCTGTACTGTGACCGGACGACGTCAAGACATATCTTCGGTGCACCTGAAACATGTGTTACGAGAGAGATCAGAGACTGAACACCCGAAATACTAAAAACTCAGAAAGGGGTCTTAACATCCGAGATAAACGCAATTCCTTAATTCCCGCCTTAGCATCCGAGATATATTGAGCCGCCTATATAAGGTCACAATAGTCGAGATTAATGTGAATTTGAATAGCTTTTAAGGATTTTATTAGTTTCTAAGAGCTTAAATTCGAGTTCCTTAAGTAAATATGGATCCTCGAAAATATGTCCGCGATGGAGATATCAACAGACTGAATGCTACTTGGCACGTGGTTGGAGCTTTGGATTTTGAGGTTAGTAATCTTTTCTTATTTTATTTTCAGTGAATAATTAGTTTAGATATTTAGGTTTTAGTGACTTAGTTAATGTGGTAGGACTTAGTGAATAGACAAAGTTAGGTCATTTATGTATATTTAGTCAAATATAATATAGTTTGATATTTTGTATAATTGATTGTGACTAAATATAACTTAAGTGAGATAAATAAAATAGATATAACTAATTGTAACTTAAGCTAAATAAATAAAATAGGGAACGATTAATTAATAATTAATAGGTAATTAATTAAACTCATGCCTAAAGGTGATAGTCAGGTTAGAATAGTGCCACATGAATGATTTAATTTTTTACATATTGCGTGATAGTCCCGTTTTTAGTAAGTGCTATGAACATTAGAAATATAAATTATATTCGTGGTGTATCTGTTACATTTATTACCAATGTTTTTTCACTCGGTTTAGACGATATTAATACGTGAGAGTAAATGTTGTGGGAATTGCGGAGATCACGGTTACTGTTGCCATGCCATGTGACCCTGGATCTCTCCCTGTCGGACATTCTGTTACCTTATATAAGGGAGGCTGGATTTGGACATGCAGTAATTTTGAGGGATTTCATGTTTGACAATTCCTTGATCTCTGTATTTGTCGAGCGGTGAAGGCCCGAGACTCACACATTCCATCTTCTATGGGGTGAGGTCAGTATTACGCTCCAGGATGTTACCTACCACATTGGTCTGCACACTAATTGAGAGTCGATTGGGAGTTGTACCAGAGACTTATAGCGATGGCTTGAACACCCTATATGGGAGTGGATTGAGGATTTACTTGACGCTAGGCCGCCACCACAGCCAGATGGAGGAAAGCAGATTTTCAGGGTGAGGATGACCTAGTTGAGGGAAAGGGTTGCACACATTCCAGCAGGGGCAGTTCCGGATACATTCCCTTAGTACGCCTGGTGCTATTTGATAATGTTTATTGGGGATTTCTGTTCACGGACAAGTCTGCTACACTTGTCCCTTTGAGATGACTGTCGGTGCTGGAAGATTTCCATCATTGTAACTAGTTGTCATAGGGTCTGAACTGCTCTATCATACGTACCACTCATTGTGCATCGCGGCAGGGCGTGATGTGACTAACATTGCGGGTTGTATACCGCTTCTTGTCTCGTAAATCTACCATAGGTTCTCGTGTTTTAGTTCGGCAGGATACGACGTCGTCAGGTTCCCACTTGCAGCTAAGTATGTACATATTGTAAATAATTTTTAAGTTACCAAGTAGTAAACATTGAAGACGTGTTAGGGAATGTAATTAATTAAATTCTATTCAACTATTTTTATTTTGTGTAGGTTGGCAGGTGATAAACCCCATTTTTAGGGTTCATCATCTCGTGTTGAATTTAGAGGATTTTATCAACTTTTCCCACATTTATTCACTAAAATAGCATGGTTTTGTAAATTCTCCTTTAATTGTGCTTAAGAGTGAAAACATACTTTTTAGGTCTTAAAATAGCTAAATTTAATTCACCTTGATTCCATTCGATGCCTTGATATGTTTGTTAAGTGATTTCAGGTTTAGAAGGCAAAGATTGGATTGAGGAAATGAAGAAAAAACATGTAAAAATGGAGAACTCATGAAAAAATGAAGGAATTGCAAAACTGTCAATCCTGACCTCTTTGTACTTAATCGATCATAACTTGAGCTACAGAGGTCCAAATGAGGCGGTTCTAGTTGCGTTGAAAACCTAACATCCGGGGCTTCAAAATGATATGCAATTTGTCATAGTTTCCTGGCGTTTAAAGCGCGTCACCCATGCGTGCGTGTCGTATGATCAGCGTGGGCCATTTTAAGTAACTCATGGCCAGCGATTTCTAGCTCATTTTGGGCCCAATCCAACTCATTTCTGATGCTATTGAACCCAATGATTGAAGGAGGATGAACCAAGTAGTCATAGTTTAGTTTTCATCATATTTTAGGATAGAATTCTAGAGAGAGAAGCTCTCTCTTCTCTCTAGAATTTTGGTTAGAATTAGGGTAGATTTTCTTACATCTAGTTTTAATTGTTGTTTCCATTTACTTTTTCTTTCAATTATTTGTTACTACATCTTTGCTCTCTTAGTTCATTTTGTTAATTTCTTCTATTTTGCTACTTTCATGTCTATGAGCACTTTGTTGATTTTAATTTCCTTTAATGAAATTTCATGGGTTATGTTCCTTTATTGTTTAATTGCTTTGTTATTGTTATTTCCTTGCATTTGGTAGTTGTTAGATTTTATCTTTCCTTGCCATTTATTATGCTTTCCTTTTATGCCTTCCAAGTGTTTGATAAAATGCTTGGAAGGATGTTAGAGTAGATTTTTGTGTTCTTGGCTTGGGATGGTAACTTAGGTGAATTGAGTTGCTAATGTCCAAGTGATTGATGATTGGTATCCATTGACTCTAGCTTTCACTAATTCAATTAGTGAGTGGTTAGGACTTATGGACTAGGATTAATGTAGCTCATTTGACTTTTCTTCAATCGTTAGAGGATGACTTAATGAGATTGATCCTTACAATTATCATGTTGTGGTTAGTGACAAGGATAAAGATCCTTAACCATCAACCCTTACCAAGACCTTTTTATCATTTGAGTTTCATTTACTTTTCTTGTCTCTTATTCCAAAATCCCAAAAATACTTATCCATAACCAATAATTGAGCACACTTTCCTGCAATTCCTTGAGAGACGACCTGATGTTTAAATACTTCGGTTATTTTCATTGGGGTTTGTACTTGTGACAAACAAATTAAATCTTGATTGAGGATTGTTTGTTAGTTTAGAACTATACTTACAACAAGATTTCATTGAGAACTTCTTTACCGATAATTTTCCCATATCAGCAGGACTAGGGCAACAAAGTAGAGATCGTCATAATAGCAGATCCAGAGTCTACGTTGTCGCATCGATGGCCTGACATTTGATCAGGTACGATTTTTTTTTGTTTCTATATTATTTTACGCATTGGTATATCGTTTCTAATTACGGTACTTTATCCCGATGTGAACAATTTTGGTGCACACCTTACGAGGATTTCTAGCTACGTCAGATTGCGTCCGACTGGCTTATGAGTGACGCGGAGAATTATACATGAAGGAATGTCGTCCCTCTCGTTTGCTTTCACTTTGTAGAATTTTATCACATTGATAGAGTGACGAGGCAGCTAGGGGGCAGCAACACTGGCCAGCAGATCCAGTGAATATGGACGAGTATATTTTCAAGACGATGAGAGAAGATGACACCTGGTGGCCCGACGTGCACCGTGAGTGGTACGATCTATTCAGGGGCTGCTACCAGCTACAACACTTAGTTATGATTGATGGCCATCCTAACCTTCGTCTGACACAAGAGTACCTCACCTGGTGGCAACAAGCATGTAGAGTCAGATTTTTATCTTGGGAGGAGGTCTTTGCCAATCCCAGAGCAACAACACCACTGGCTAATATCCTCCCTATGGCTTCAGGTCAGAGAGATGAGTTACAGTTACCATGGGATGCCCCAGATTGGAGATGACAGGCAAGGAGGCATGCTCGAGATGATGTTTGGAGACCGGCACGAAGGGTACGCGATCAACACATTAGGTAGGATGGCAAAGATCTTCAGCGTGCTGATGGAAATGAGCAGTTGTTAGACGAGGATGTTGAGTATGCACAACAGAAGGATATGCCGGAGGATCACACGGTCGCTGCACATGCAAAGATTCCCTTGGATGCATTCTTTTATGGGCATGAGGCCGACATGGCCAAGACGCTTATCCGGGGCCGCTCCATCCACAGTCACCACCCGGCTGATGACACTGTTTGGGACCAGATCCATTCAACATTGGCTCCGATGTCGAGATAAACCTCGATGACATGTTCCAGATTGTCAGTGCGATTGGGGATGCGATGGATGAGTTGGTAGGTCATTATCGACAGCAAAGAGACCATACCGACATACCAGGGTCATCGAATGGCGTATCTATTCAGCATGAATTAGCACCATTATTGTATTACCAGACTCCACCATCAGCCCACCAACAGTATGGATCTGCGCCATCATTGTATTATCAAACTCCACCACCACAGCTACCTTTGTCTGGATCAGTCTGGCTACCACCTACTCCGCTGCCACATATACATGGAGCAACTCACAACAACAAATAAGGGTTTTGGCAACGGTTGAAAATGATTGCCATACATTGAAAAACCGTTGCTAAAACTTTAGGCAACGCTTTGGCATCAGTTTTTTACCTGTGGTATATGCGGTCGTTGCTAATGCTCAAAGGCAACGGTTTTTTACCTAAGGGAACGGCAATAACAAAAAATCATTGCCATAGTTACTCGCATAGGCAACAGTTTTGACAACAATTTTTAGAGAACGGTTTACAACCGTTAGTGGATAGGCAACAGTTTAGAACTGTTCTCTTTCATGACGTAACGGTTTAAAATCATAACTAAATAGAACGGATTAGAGAACGATTTTAAGGCGTTACAAATTTTGGTATTGCTAAACCCCATATTGTGGAGGAGCGCTCCTCCACCACCACTACTATAGTGGACACCCCCCGCTACGAGCCACTCAGGTGTTCGTCCTCGGCCAACCCATCCTCCAAGGGTGACTCGTCCTCGTGGATGTGGGACTGGACACCATTTGGACCCCACAAGCAGATGGTATCAGTATATAATGTGGATAAATGTTCTTATGTTTTATACATTATGACTATGTATTATGATTATCAGTTATGCTTTTTATGTTAATGCTTTAAGTTGACTATTCACGTATGACTATATATTATGTAGTATCATGATCATCAGTTATGATTTTTAACGTTAATACTTTAAGTTGATGTGAAAGCAACACAACTAAAGAATAACAGATACAGTAAATATAAAAACAGATTGTTTCATTATACATAGAAACAGACATAATAGATAAAACACAGATTGTTTCATTATTTATGAAACTTACAACGTTGCAATCCTAAGCACTAAACCTTAAACCGTCAGTCGTCATGGATCTGACTACGGCGCATTGGTACACCTCCGTCTAGTGTGTCTCTTCCCTCGGCAAAGCCCACATCTCTTCTCTGTATGCTCAACGGCATCCATCTCATTCCGTAGCCGAGTAGAGACTGGTCTTCCTGTTGCCTTCCATCGCTTGGCCGGGTTGGGTTTTAAGCATGCACTGTACCATGTGGGCCACATCTTTTTATCGGTATCGGCGAAAATTCCCTCTCATATACGTTGAAAACAGAGGCCATCTTATACACAGGATCGATGAAATCCCCCCACTCGATGCTTGCAGCTGCACATGCCGCAGGGCGTGTCAAACGCGATATGAAGTCTTTGACCATCCATCCACCGGCTCCAGCTGCTCGACACTGAACACAAATGCCCTACGGTCACAATGGGTGACTCACATCATTGGCAGACGCTCTCTATTCTTCTTTATAGCTGCCAACAACCATTGTGAGTATATCTATCCACCCTGTAACTGAGCATGTGCTTCGCGACCTCTGCGTACGAATAGCTATTGCAACCTCTCATATGTTTTCCGAATAATCACAGCTACTAGAAGATTTCTCGTTCCCTTCAACACTGCATTATACACTCTGATAGGTTCATCGTCATGTGTCCATACTGACAATCTTCGTCATAATATTGCAGTATGTGACCATACCATACAAGTGTGTCCCGTCCATAGATACAAAAGACTTGCAATACTTAAAAGCCTCAATACATGGAGGAAATTCCTAAAATACCTTATCAAACTGGCTCTACACTTTGTCAACCATGTTCCCGTTGTAATAAAGAACAGCAACACATTCATAAATCATACCTGGGAGGCATTCCTGCAAAGCTTGTAAGAGCGGGAATATCTTGTTGTACAAATTTTTCCAGTCGCCATTGATCTTGGTAATCACCTTCTGCTTTGCCATCTACGCCTTTCGATATGAGGGCTTAAAATGGTAACTTTGATATACCGCACTTTGCAATACTGAGATAGACACCGACAGGCCAGTCTTTATCATAGGTAACACGACCTTGCAAATCAAACTACTATCCAGCTAAGCATGGACCTGAGACATAGTTGGAGCCAGACAGGCATGTGCTCCACTGAACCTACACACCTCCCTACAAATTACTCGTGGATGTCAACATTCAGCAAAACATAAAATTAACGTGATAAACTCTAATGCATCCAAAATAAATCGTAACATATAACAATAATTCAAGTTTTGGCATAGTACCACACGAAGACTCCATGGACAACCGTTGGTAAATTGCTTGCAACGACAGTGGTATTTAAGCCTATATGACTCCAAAATTCTATACTCCGCATTTCGTCGAATGTTGTAGTTTTTCACTGTCATTAGAACTGCTTCACGATTCCTAAACCTATGGCTAACTCAAAATTCTACCCCACCATCTGTATTGTAATCCTCTCCGTCACCGGCATTCGGAAGACCATCCGGTTGCATTGCGTCCAAGTTCAAAGTGTGATAATGACTAAGAATATCCGACAATCGAGGAATGGCCAAAGGGGGAGGCAGGAGAAACCGACCAACACCACCGGTGGGAGTCTCCGGCACATACTCATTAGCAGAAGCTATATCGCTAGACAACTCAGACCCAGCAACATAAGTTGAATCGTCCTCACTTGGTGAAGCAACAATGAAAATCTATTACATAGCTAGTTCAAACATTTTAACAAATACTTGGTGTACATCATAAAACACAAAGTTGCAACAAACTAAAACACCACCAAATTTACAATAAACATAAAATCAACATCAATAAGCATAAATAAACAATATCTATAAAAAAATTAATTCATTAAACATCAAATTCAAAATTTAATGTAAAGCATAAAAAACATTCATGAATATTCATAAAAACAAAGTAAATAAGAGTATGAAAATGAAATTGCTACGCAAAAAGAATTAGAAGGAGATGAAATTAGAGATTGATCCTTAAAAGAACTAATAAAAATTAAATAAAAATGGACTAACTAAACCTAATCCTAAATCTAAAGAACCTAAAACTAGTCCTAAATTCTTCTTATTTTTTTTCCTTCAATATTTTCTCTTTAAATAGTAAAAAATCTTATGCTTGAGGTTTCTTAGAAGTCCAAAATGTGAGCCCACGTGCCCCTTAAGCATGTCATATGCGGTTTGACTCACGTATGCAAGAAAAAAGATGTGTCTGCAACTCATCTTCTATGTCCATTAGGTTGTATTCGATTTTGAGAACAAAATAAGACAATATACTAATAATAAAAAATTGATATCTTTATTTTGTTTGGTAACAAATTAAATATAAAATATAATAAATAACAAAAAAAATTCAATTTACTTTCATTTTTTCTTTCACACAAAACTTAAAAAAATAGTACAAAATACAATTATGAAAAATTAAATACAGAAATAAAAAGAAAAAAATAAATTGTATCTCTGTCCAATGTTTTTATGTCATTTTTGACAGTAAAAACACAAGATATAATAATTCAGTGTCTCAAGACACAATATTTTTGTCCATGTTTCATCAGCCAAACACAATTCTGTATTTTTTATGTCCATGTTTAAGTGTCTTGTACTTGTAAATAAATACAGCCTCAAACATATGTATATCATTTTAAATTCCTAAGGTTGTGTTTGTTTTTAGGGACAGGACACTGAGACAAGGACATGGAGATACAAAATTTCATTTGACAAATGATACATGGACAGAGACATTGTGTCTAAGGACACTGAATTAATGTATTTTGTGTCCATCCTGACATGAAAGACGCAAAGACACTAACAAGGGACACAACTTATTTTTTATTTTTTCTTTCATTATTCTTGTTAATTTTTTATAATTATATTTTTTTATTATTATATTTTTTTCTCAATTTTTTAAAATGAAAAAATAAAAATAAATTGGATTTTTATAATTTATTCTAGTTCATCACCAAACAGAATACAAGAACATAAAATTTTGTGTCTCTATTCTTTATGTCTTGTTCTCAGTGTCTTGTCTTGTCCTCTTCTCAGAAACAAACGTAGCCTAGATGTTAGCTTTCTAATACGATTAAAATCACCTCATTTGGACCTTTGTAACTCAAATTATGATCAAATTAATGCGAAGATAAATGTCAGGATTGACATCATGCATAACATTCTTGGCACTAATCTTTGGTTGTGAATTACTCATACAATCATTGTGAACTGAAAAAAGTGTTCAACATAAAAGTTATAGAGCTTGAGTTAAATATTCTTTCCATTTATTCGAAGTTTGCTCCAATCCGATCAATATAGCTACTTGTGATACATTTTTCATTAAACAATGTCATATATTTCAACACAAACACTCAAACAAAACTTATCACGGACACTAGTTAGATATTAAACTAATTATATTCAAATAGACATAAAACGCATTCAAATATTAATTATCACAAGATGAGGAGAAAATTCAAAACCAATTGAATTTATATGAAATGTAAAAAAAAAAACTTGATTAAAACTCAAGTGAATGTATGCACTCTCTACTAAATAATTTTGGTTCTATCATTGACAGTGACTGCAAAAACAAAGAAAAAAAAATAAAGATGAAAGATGCGGTAACAGCAACAATGGAAGACAGTGATGGGAAATGGCGAGTGACGATGACTGTGAATGATGGGTTTTTTGGAGAATTGAAGAGTGTGAGAGAAGTTTTTTTGTTACTGAGAGTGTGAATGCAATGGAGAAAGAGGAAGGTGAAGGGGAAAGTGTGACCTATGAGAATGGTGCTTTGTTTTTGAGAGAAAGAATGACTATTTGAATGGTTTTTGGATGTTTTTGTGTATGTGCCTGATTTCAGCCAAACAAATTGTTAGTTGATTTTGACTAAAACATAATTGGTTACCTAGCATGATTGTTGATTAAGCAATTTGAGCTGGTCGAGTGGTTAGTTCATTCGTTCGTTTAAATAAATGTTAAAAATTCAAATCTCAACTTGTGTATACAACAAGTCATTGATCAGCAACAGACTCTTAAATATATCATCGATATATGATAGATTAGTCCTTAACATTGTATTGCCGGATTAAAAAATATCAGAGATAATAAAAAAAAGAGAAATTAATTATACTTCGTTATGAGATTAATAAATAGATATTTTGCGTGTATATCCATTTAATACACCTAAATTAATACATTACCGCACCCATCATAAAATGGGATGATTTTAGCACATGAATTTGGTTAAAAATATGGTTAAGTATTCTTTTAGTTCTTAAGGTTTATGCCTAATATCAAAATCGTTTTTAATATTTTTTTAAAAATCATTCTTAATGTTATAATTATGGGTAAATCACAAAAAATACACCTAAATTTCGTTATCAATAAAATACCTTCAAATAATTAAAAAATATACCAAGGTTACCCACCCGTATTTAGAGACCTACTTTATTAACAGAAAAATGTAATGTAACTCAATTACCATTGTCAAAATCTCATTTGTTACATAGAAAATTTTATTTGTCACATCACTCTTTTTCGTTAACGTAGAACGTCTTAATTTGTAGATGTATATTTTTGTCATGCTACTACTCGTTAACCCTACCTTTCATAACCATCACCACTACCAACAACAACAACAACATCCCTTCATTCACAAATAAAAAAAGATAGATGACGATGTTGAGATTCTATGATATATGAAAGTGAAGATTTTTCTAAGAGGGTTAAAGAGTTGTTGCTGTTGTTATTTTTTTTTTCGTTGTTCAATTGTTGTTATTGTAGTTCGAGAAGCAAAATTCGATCTCATATGCTTTGATGTTATTGACTCTCACTTTGATCTAACTTGTTTGTTACCAAATTCGACAATTTCTTCGATGCCGTTAGAGATTTGGCTTTTCTTGCACTACAACAAAATTGGTTTATGGTTATAGTTTTTGACTATGACCTAAAAAAAGTATTTGGTCATGGTTTTGAAGGGTGATATAGATATCTAAAATTATTTTATTTTTTAGGCATGTTTTCTATGGTCACGGTTAAAAAGAGTGACTAAAAAGCACCTATGGTTACGATTTTTTAAAAAATTGTGATCTACGGTTTTTTAAAAAATTGTGATCTAGAAGAGTTTATTGTCACAGTTTTAAAGAGTGATCTAAAAGAGTCTATAGTCACAATTTTATAAAACGGTGACCTAAAACGGGTCTATGGTCACAGTTTTGATACGTGACCTAGAATTATCTATGGTCACAATTTAAAGAGTGATCTAAAAGGGTCTATAGTCACAATTTTATAAAATGATGACCTAAAAGGGGTCTATAGTCAAGGTTTTGATGTGTGACCTAAAGAAATATATGGTCATTGTTTTAAAGAGTGATCTAAAAAGTCTATAATCATTACAAGAAAATAAAATATTTGTAACAAAAACTTTGTAACAAATTTAAAGTCGTTAAAAAAATTTATTTTTTCGTAACAAAAATTAGTGATTGTTACATAATAATAATGTTTTATAACAACAATACAATTTGTTACAAGATGTTTTGGCTTTTGTAACAAACCATATTTTGTTTCAAAATTTTATAAATATTTTGTAACAAAATATCTATTTATTTCAAAAATTCTAATTATTTTGTAACAAAAAATTAATTTATCACAAAATGTAATATTATTTGTAACAAGTTATTTGTTTATTACAAAATACAAAAATTTTTGTAACTAAAAAAATATTTTAAAATGTTAAAATCTTTAAGATAATTTTATTTTATTTCAAAAATATAATTTTTTAAAATATTATTTATATTAATTAATTATTTTTTATAAAAAATTAAAGATTAAATGATTAATTTTTAAAAATGATATATATTATTTTATATTTTTTTATAAAATTAATGTATAATTTTTACTAATAATTAAGTCTTAAATGTTGAATAAAAATTAATTTTTTAAATTAAAAAATTTAATTGTTAAACATAATTAAAACTAGTTAAAACTTAAAAATAAAAACAAAAATAAAAAATAAAAATTTTAATTTTAACCCTTATTTTCACTCTTTATTGTATTGTTTGCTGCTTTCATTCATTCTTATTGCTTCTACAGCTCCACGTCTCATACTTAAAGTCATTGTTTCACTGCAGAAGGCAGAATCCTAGTCACCGTCCTCACCATCAATGTTTTTTCTCATCGTTTGTAGGTTATCATCACCTCTTCTACTTGAAGGGTATTTACAAATTTGATTAATTAATATTATTAATATTATTATTAATATTATTAATATTAATAAACGGTTACTAACCATTTTGTACCATTTGGTTGAAGGGACACAACCTTTTAAGGATTGTGTATGTTCAAAACATTGGGTCTATTCGCTAAAGGGACACAACTCTTTCAAAACATTGTATCTATTGGCAATAGAAATGACACAACCATTTGTATACGTAACTAATCATAATTGCTACGTGCAATATGTATAAATAAGTCCTTGTCCACTATTTCAGACATAAAGTACTAAGCGTACAATTTACACTACTATTAAGAGATTTTCTTTGTTCAAGAGAGTTGAGAATTTCTTACTATTGCTAATTAAGAAATTCTTAGGTTTCATTGTATCCTGGGAGAGTATTGTCATCAACCCTATAGCAACTAAGTGTGGGGACAAATATCTCTCTAAAGAAAGCGATCTAATCGTGCCTTGAAACCACTACACAAATATAAGATTTTGTCATCTTCTCATACCATATACACAACAATTTTAGAGAGATATTTCTTGAAGATGGCACAAGATCAAAACACTACGTTCAAGGTCATGAATCAAGAGTTTGTCAAATTAGATCGCTTTGATGGAACGAACTTCAACCGTTGGAAAGACAAGATGATGTTTCTTCTTTCAGTTCTCAATCTTGCATATGTGATTGACCCAAAGACTACACCAATTGCCGATGCCGCTGAAAATTCCACACCGGAAGAGAAAGAAAAGATTGTTCAATTGAAAAAGAAACGTGATGAAGATACTTTTGCATGTCGAGGTCATATTCTCAATACTTTATCCGACCGACTCTATGATCTCTACATGTCAATTCAATCACCATTAGAGATTTGGAAATCTCTGGAAGAAAAGTACAATACCGAACGACAAGGAACATATAAGTTTATTATGATGAAATATTTTGAATTTATTATGAATGATACTATGCCTGTCATGGATCAAATTCATGAATTACAAATCCTTGTAAGTAGACTTCGTGATCTACAAGTGGTGATCCCTGAATCATTACAAGTTGGAGCAATTATTTCAAAATTGCCTTCATCTTGGAATGGTTATAGGAAGAAACTTTTACATCTTGGTGAGGACTTCACAATTGAGAAATTACTAAGGCATATACGTATAGAGGAGGAAACTCGAAAACGTGATGCTGTGTATCTTTCTCAAAGTTCTAAAGTGAATCACATTGGTGAAAACAACACCAATAAGAAGAAAAGAAAGTTCTCTAAAGATTCAAAGCAAGATAAGAAGAGACAAAGAGAGTGTTATCATTGTCACAAGAAAGGACACTATATCAAAGAATGTAGACTTCTGAAAAGGGAAGCACCAAAGACCAACTTAGTGGAAGAGAAGGATCTAATTGCTATGGTTGTAGAAAAAGTACAAAACATGCATATTGGCATGGTTACCGAAGTCAACATAGCAACACAAGGAAAATCACTTGAGTGGTGGTTAGATTCTGGGGCTACTGTTCACGTTTGCAATGATCGCAACCAATTCAAAACATATGAAGAAGTGAACAATAGAGAAGTCTTGATGGGCAATGACAACTCAGCCAAAGTTTGTGGTCAAGGAAGTGTGGAATTAAATTTTACATTTGGAAAGAAATTAAGTTTAATAAATGTACTTCATGTTCCAGATTTGAGAAAAAATTTAGTTTCTGTTAGTCTCTTGTGTAAAAAAGGATTCAAAGTTGTGATGGAATCCGATAAAGTGATCTTGCTTATGAATGATGTATTCATAGGAAAAGGATATTGTACTGAAGGCATGTTTAAACTTAGTATTAATAAAGTGAATGTTTCCTTGTATATTGTTGATTCTTGTGATTTATGGCATAGTAGATTAGCACACTTAAATTACAAATCAATTGAATATATGCAAAAGAATAACTATATTGATCTTAGTAACAAGGATTTTAGTAAGAAATGTGATATTTGCATACAATCTAAAATTACTAAGAAACCTTTTCCTAAGGTTGAAAGAAATACACATTTATTAGAATTGATTCATAGTGATATTTGTGAGCTAAATGGCAATATTACTAGAGGAGGAAAAAGATACTTTATAACCTTCATTGATGATTGTTCTAGATTTACTTATGTGTATTTGCTTAGAAATAAAGACGAAGCTTTTGAAATGTTTAAGAAATATAAAATGGAAGTAGAAAATATGCATGATAAGAAAATAAAAGTTCTTCGTAGTGATCGAGGTGGAGAATATTTTTCTAATGAATTTGATCACTTTTGTGAATTACATGGTATTGTGCATGAATCTTCCGCTCCATATACTCCGCAACAAAATGGTTTGGCGGAAAGAAAGAACCGTACCTTAGTGGATATGGTTAATTCAATGTTACTAAATGCAAAATTGCCTTACAATTTGTGGGGTGAAGCATTATTGACATCATGTCATATCCATAATAGGATACCATCAAGACATAGAAAGGTTTCTCCTTATGAAATTTGGAAAAGAAGGAAACCTAATTTAAATTATCTTAAAGTATGGGGGTGTTTAGCCTTTTATCGAGTTCCTGATCAAAAGAGAACCAAATTGGGGCCAAGAGCCATAAAAGGCACTTTTATAGGATATGCTCAAAATTCTAAAGCATATAGAATATTAGACTTAGTGTCTAATGTAGTTGTTGAATCAAGAGAAGTAGAATTTATTGAAAATAAATTTATCAATGATTCAACTTCTAATTCAGAGTATCCCCAAAATGATACTAATATTTCACAAGAAATAAATAATCAAAATAATAAACGTCTAAGCGACAAAGAGTTTATTGAACCAAGGAAGAGCTTGAGAGTAAGAAAAGAAAAGGACTTGGGTCCAGATTTTATTTCTTCTCAGGCTATCACCTTTTTGGTAGAAGGAACTAGGAATTCTGTAACAAACAAGATTCCTATTGTTATGAACATAGAGGGTGATCCTCAAACATTCAAAGAGGCTATGGCTTCAAGGGATTCTGCTTTTTGGAAAGAAGCAATAAATGATGAAATGGACTCAATATTATCTAACAATACTTGGGTCTTGGTTGATTTGCCTCCAGGATCAAAGCCTATAGGATGTAAGTGGGTATTTAGAAAAAAGTATAATACTAATGGTTCATTACAAACCTTTAAAGCAAGGTTAGTGGCCAAGGGGTTTAGACAACAAGAAGGTCTAGACTATTTTGATACCTACGCACCTGTGGCAAGAATGACTTCTATTAGGGCTCTTATAGCATTAGCATCCATACATAAGCTTCATATACATCAAATGGATGTTAAAACGGCTTTTCTAAATGGAGACCTTAATGAAGAAATTTATATGGAGCAACCGGAAGGCTATGTTCTACCCGGAAATGAAAAGAAAGTTTGCAAATTAATTAAGTCTTTGTATGGGCTAAAACAAGCGCCTAAACAATGGCATGAGAAGTTTGATTCAGTGGTGTTATCAAATGGCTTCTCACATAATAGTGCGGATAAATGTATTTACTCAAAATTTACTAAAGATTATGGAGTAATCATTTGTTTATATGTTGATGATATGTTAATCATCGGAACAAATTTAGAAGGAATTCGTATAACGAAGGAGTATCTAACTTCTAAATTCAAGATGAAGGATTTGAATGAAGTTGATACAATATTAGGCATAAAGGTGCATAAGAATGAAGTTGGCTTTACTTTAAGTCAATCTCATTATATTAAAAAGGTATTGGAAAAGTTTGATCATCTCACAATTAAAGAATCCAATACGCCGTATGATCCTAATCTTAAATTAGAAGGAAACATGGGAAGACCTATAACACAATTAGAATATGCTAGTGCTATAGGAAGTTTAATGTATGCAATGCATTGTACTAGACCTGATATAGCATTTGCTGTGTGCAAACTATCAAGGTTTACAGGAAAGCCTAGCAATCAACATTGGAAAGCTATAACAAGAGTTCTTGGTTATCTCAAGAAAACCATAAACTTGGGATTACATTATAGTGATTATCCCGCAGTTTTAGAAGGTTATTCCGACGCAAGTTGGATTACAAATCTTAGTGATAACAAATCCATTTCAGGATGGATTTTCACCATAGGTGGTGGAGCAATAAGTTGGGCCTCAAAGAAACAAACATGTATTACACATTCTACTATGGAGGCTGAGTTTGTAGCTTTATCAGCCGCAGGTAAAGAAGCGGAATGGTTAAGAAATTTGTTATATGATATAAAGCTGTGGCCACAGCAAACGACAGCCATTTCAATCTTCTGTGATAGTGAATCAACCATGTCTCGAGCATATAATAAGGTTTATAATGGAAAGTCTAGACATATAAGTTTGAGACATGAATTTGTGAGGCAACTAATAGATGATGGTGTAATTACCATCACTTATGTAAGATCTCAAGAAAATTTAGCAGACCCTTTGACTAAAGGTTTGTCAAGGGATAAAATCAAAGAAACTGCTGCTAAAATGGGATTAAAACCTATTATTGCTAAATGATGGGAACCCAACCTTATTCTAGTAGACCACTAGTTTCAAGGTTTAATGGGTAATAACAAGTTATTTAGCAATTGGAGCACTAAGGTATAGGATTTAGTGCTATTTACAATAAATTAGGAGGGTGAGTTTAAACTCTTAATGGAATGATAATATTATCTATCAAAAGATTCCACCTATATGAATATAAGAGTGGTGCCGCTCTAATCGAGAATTTTAGAGGTTTTATTCTCGTAAATATTCATGAAACCAGGATGAGCACAAGGCCATATAAGTGCTTAAAATTGTAAACTCTTGAACTTGGAGGGTATAAGTAATGTGTGTGATTTTTGGTACTAGCATATGGAGTATAGGTTTAATCGATTAGACACCTATTACTTCGTTAGAACTTTAAAATTTACACTAAAAGAATGTTTAATCTTAGTGACACATTCTTTATGCATATACTTGTATGACATTTAAATTTTGTAAATAGTGGGGGATTGAAGGGTATTTACAAATTTGATTAATTAATATTATTAATATTATTATTAATATTATTAATATTAATAAACGGTTACTAACCGTTTTGTACCATTTGGTTGAAGGGACACAACCTTTTAAGGATTGTGTATGTTCAAAACATTGGGTCTATTCGCTAAAGGGACACAACTCTTTAAGAGTTGTATATGTTCAAAACATTGTATCTATTGGCAATAGAAATGACACAACCATTTGTATACGTAACTAATCATAATTGCTACGTGCAATATGTATAAATAAGTCCTTGTCCACTATTTCAGACATAAAATACTAAGCGTACAATTTACACTACTATTAAGAGATTTTCTTTGTTCAAGAGAGTTGAGAATTTCTTACTATTGCTAATTAAGAAATTCTTAGGTTTCATTGTATCCTGTGAGAGTATTGTCATCAACCCTATAGCAACTAAGTGTGGGGACAAATATCTCTCTAAAAAAAGCGATCTAATCGTGCCTTGAAACCACTACACAAATATAAGATTTTGTCATCTTCTCATACCATATACACAACATTACTTCTATAGTTAAATCGTTGTCTGCCATTCTAAACATCGCTGTATTTATTGGATTAAATTTTTTATTAGAATTACGGATTACACAAAATCAAAGAAGGAAAATGGTAGAGGTCACGACTTCTTTGATGGAAGCTCTCGGTCAATTTCTCTTTTCTTCATGCAACATGTTTAACAAATGAAAGATTAAGGAAAGTGTTTTTGGTTTTTAGCGGAAAACTTGAATTGGAAATCAAAAGCTTATGTGTCGAGGCTTTATTACCAAATGGTTAAGTGTTAAAATCTCTCTTTCTTCTTTCTCCGAAAGTGATTTGGTCATATTAGATTAAAGGATAAGAATGTTTCATTGCTTGACACGTGTTTTAATGAAACTAAATGAGGTGTCTTGGGTTTTATAATGCTCCACGGTCCTCAATTGGCTTTGGCAAAAGATGAATAAAATCAAAGGAATAATAATAAGATTTAATTATTTTGTTGTTTTTATAATTTTATGAAATTTTTAATTAATTTTTTATATTTTATTTTAATTGAATTTTTATATTAATTTTTTAATTAAATTTTTTAACAGTAATTAGTTTAATTATATACGAATTTAATTAAAAAATTAGTATAAAGACTTAAATTAAAAAAAATATAAGAATTTAATTAAAAATAAAATTTGAGATGTAAAGATTTAATTAAAAAAAATAAAAATTTTTAAAAATTTTATAAAATTATAAAAATTAACAAAATAATTAAATTTAATAATAATTAGTGATGATATTAAGTTTTATGTGATACCATTACTTAATGTGATTCCACGTTTCTATTCCTTCCTCTTTCCAGGGAGTGGTTCGGCTCTTCAATTTAGTGGAAGGTGAAGTAAGGGTAAGGGACATGCACGTGTCAAGTTCTGGTGTAATTACAAAAATTGAATATATTATTACACAAGTAATTATATATATATAAAGATAATTATATACAAATTATTAATATAAATGATATTAGTAATTTAAAAATTAAAAAATATTTAACAAAATATTAACAATTTTAAGTTTATCAAAAAATATCAATAATTAATTTTATCGAAAAAAATCGGACTTGATAATAATATTAATATTATTATTTAAGTTCCATTATAATTAGAACATGTAAAATAAATAAATAAGATAATAATAAAATCATATTACTATCTATTTTACTTCAGGGTTCGAAATTGACTCGTCATAATAAAACTAATCGTTTTAAAATATTATTTATAAAAGAACTCACGTTAATGCAAAAATTAGAGTTGTTATAGAAAGTGTTTTTTTCTTTGGAAAAAGAAAATTAAATTCAAATCATGAAAGTATTATAAATTCTTTTTCTATGCTGCAGGTTGATGTAATTGTTCAATTTCAGTATCTCTTATTTTATTTTTTTGTGTGTTTTTTAATGGAATTTGTTATCCAAGTTGTATAATGATTGAGAAATAAGTGATGAATTAGTTGTTTTTTATAGAACTATAAATAGTAAAAATATTCAAGTTTTCGGAGAGATTTTGTCAAAAAAATTTTAAAATTTTTTAATAAAAATAAATAGAAAAAATTGTAATTGGTGTTATATCTTGTTTTTAATTTTTGTTTTGGTTTTTTCTATAGTGCTAAAATGATGACAATATGCTACTTAAAGGATTCAAGAATATTTTAATTCATAGAGACACTAATCTATGTTAGACTTTTAACTTTTGGTTGAACTTGTGGAAGAAATATAATTTTTGAAACTAATCAATATAGACACTAATGTTATTTTGTTTTAAAATAAATTTAGTTAAATGAAGCATGTTCAAATTATCTATATTATTACATATATTATATAAATGTTAGCTTGCTTAGTAAATTAATTAATATATCAATTAATTAAAAAACATAAATTGGTAAATTATAAATGTAATTTGTATTAAAAAATTGTTACAAAATAAATGTTATCATTTTGTAACTAAAAAAAATAAATTATAAAATCAAATTATATTTTATAACAAAATTTTATGATAAAAAATAATGTTAGAAAAAACATTTTAAAAATATATAATTATTATTACTTTTGTAATAAATTTTGGTTTTTATATTAAAAAAATTTATTACAAAATATTATTTTATATTGTAATAGTTTCATTTTTTTGTTATAAATATTTTTTTGTAAATGAACATATTGCAAAAGTTTTTTTTTTGTTTTAAATTTCTTTCGTTTTAAAATTTAAAATTTTATTTTTTTTTATAGTAAATCGAGATTTTATTAGAGAGTTCTGCTAGGAGTCAATGGACTATTTATATAGTGTAAGTTCACAATGGATCGAACTCTTAACCTTTTGAATCTAGAGTTTTAATACTATGTCATGATACCACTCATCCCAAAAATTTTAACTGATGAGAAAAGGTAACACTAATGGTTATATCTCTAATACTCTTTAAACCTCCATTGTACATATTATACAAATAGTCCACTACTCCTCATACTTTTCCTTTATAGACTGGTGACTTAGTTTGTGTTATAATTTTAGTGCGTAACTATAGATCTATAATTATAATTATGAAGTGTAACTTAAAAGGTTTATCGTCACAGTTTTAAATCTATTATCACAATTAAAAATTATAAACTAAAGTATTACATAGAAAATACTATAATTATGACAAAAAATGTGACTATAATTAAAAATTTGTGGTTATAAATCTATGATTACGTTTTTCGCTTAACTTAAAATGTAATTATAGATCAATTTTATTGTAGTGTTGATTGTATAGAAAGGTTCTTTTGAGTGGATGCGCCAATTCCATGGAGACATGCTTAGACGGAATATGTGAGTTTCATAGTTGACTGTAGTGGTGCGTTGGTCTCCGATATTTCTCAAACGAACTAATCCTTGAACGATGTTGATATTTAGGAACGAGTGGAAGAGGACCGGGTTTCTCCGCCATCGGCGCGATGGCGAAGAAGGAGAATGGAAAACAGTTATAAGTTGCAACAACGGTGGCTTGCAACAAAAGTGATGATCGAGTACAGGTGGTGGCGGGTGAATGAGAACATGAGACTATGAGAGAATGATATTGATGGTGAAGAGAATGTTGGATTATGAAGGATAATTTGATTTGACTAAAAAATAATTATTTTAAAAATAATTATAATATTAGGAATAACTTAAAAAAAATTAAGAATAATTTTGATTTTAAGCATAAATTTTAAGAATTAAAAGAGTACTCAACCTTTAAAATTAAAATACTTGTCAAAATTATTTAAGGGCGAAAGCTAGTGCACTCCAGGTAAAGTAGGGAATGCATCACTCTTTAAAAGTTAACCTATTATCAAAAGTGATTAGGTAAATTAAATTTATTTATTATTGTTATTATTTTTTTTGTTATGGGGTGAACAAACAAACCGACACTAACAAAAAAAACTAATTCGTTCGTTTAACAGAGGGCTATCTTTACACCAAAAAAATTCAAAAAAATTTAATCGAATTCCTCCGTTACTCTGTTATTGTTGATGTGATGTCTTCAAACATTTTCACTGTTTTGTTTACTAGCAGGTGTTTTTACTATTGTTCTGTCTAGCCATAGATTTTGACACTCTTGAACCCACTCCATTCCACCTCTACCATAAATGGACCTTCAAAGCCGAAAAAATTGCTGGCATAGAAAAGGAAGATGCTGTCTGTCGCTGCTGCTAGTTGGCTAACTCCAAACTGATTCTGTAGAAGAACTGGTCTCCATGAAGGCGCCATGATTCTCAGATGATGACGCAGTTAAAGCACAAAATACATGATAGTTATAACAAGTCCATTATCTTTTATTTCAAATTATCCTCAACTTGTACGTAATAGAATGAAAAATTAAAATATAATTTTATTTAAACAATTATTTGTATTATTTTTTATTAATTTATTCAAAAAATAATTAAATTTTGAAGTTAATTGGTATAAAATATTACAGATATAAAACTAAGAAATATTTTTATTTGTATAAGAATGAGTCTAATAAATAATTATTCTATTTAAATATAATTAAGAGTATTTCTTTCTTTGTCAATGAGTTATAATTCAAATGGCATAGTCTCTATATTCACCTAAAAGTTGGTAAAAAAAAAGAATATTTCTTTTTTTATTAACTAACATTAATTATTTATTTTACATACT
The DNA here is from genome assembly GCF_003086295.3 of Arachis hypogaea. Taxonomy (NCBI): domain Eukaryota; kingdom Viridiplantae; phylum Streptophyta; class Magnoliopsida; order Fabales; family Fabaceae; genus Arachis; species Arachis hypogaea. The sequence continues at coordinate 46,301,983 of NC_092043.1, forward strand.
ATATAGAAATAAATAAATATAATATTTATTGAGTAGACACAGTTGCGTAAAAAAATTTTATTGTCATAGTATTTGAACCAAAAAAAAGAAAGTATTATTTTAAGAAAAACTAACAATATATTTTTAATAATATTCTTAATACAAAATAATAAATTTTAAATATTTTTTAAATAATATATATTAACTGAAATAATATAATTATCCCAAATAATATATTATAAATATAGTAAAATGACATATTTCAATAAAAAATTATTAATAAAAAATTATATGAATTTTTGTTTCGCACAAAATAAAATTATTATATGTTTGTTTGTTTTTATGTTATATAGATGATTTTTTTAATTAAATTAATATAATACAAAATCTTTTATTTTTCTATTCATATTTAATGTTTTAATTTTGTTTCTCACAAAATAAAATTATATATATATATATATAACACAAAAATTTTTATCATTGTGTTTATATTTAATATTATAATTTTATTTCACATAAAACAAAATTTATTTAAATTTTAATATTATATACATAAAATACATATATAACCCAATTTTTTATCATTGTGTTTATATTCAATATTATAATTTTATTTCACACAAAACAAAATTTATTTAAATTTTTAATATTATTTAAATTTTTTTCTAGATTTAGTACATGAATTTTTAACTTATTTTTTATGTATTATTTATTTTAATTCTAAAGTCCAATAATTTTTTTTTACATGTTTTTAATATTTATATACTATTTTTTTTATTTTGAACTTCAGCCCCGCAACCTCTTTATTGAGTATGGGGAGACTATGCCATTTGAGCTATTACTCAATGGCAACCTGATTAACAGGTTACCTCTTTAAATCCAGACCATTCAAATAAAATATAACAAATGAAGAGTTTAAATTTAATTTAAAAGTTAACCTACTATTAAAAGTGATCAGGTAAATTAAATTTATTTATTATTATTATTATTATTATTTTGTTATGGGGTGAACAAACAAACCGACACTAACAAAAAAAACTAATTCGCTCGTTTAATAGAGGACTATCTTTACACCAAAAAAATACTCAGAAAAATTTCATCGAATTCCTCCGTTACTCTGTTATTGTTGATGTGATGTCTTCAAGCATTTTCACTGTTTTGTTTACTAGCAGGTGTTTTTACTATTATTCTGTCTAGCCATAGATTTTGACGCTCTTGAACCCACTCCATTCCACCTCTATCATAAATGGACCTTCAAAGCCGAAAAAATTGCCGCCATAGAAAAGGAAGACGCTGTCTGTCGCTGCTGTTAGTTGGCTAACTCCAAACTGATTCTGTAGAAGAACCGGTTTCCATGAAAGCGCCATGATTCTCAGATGATGACGCAGTCAAAGCACACAAAATACATGACAGTTATAACAAGTTCATTATCTTTTATTTCAAATTATCCTCAACTTATACGTAATAGAATGAAAAATTAAAATATAATTTTATTTAAACAATTATTTGTATTATTTTTATTAATTTATTCAAAAAATAATTAAATTTTGAAGCTAATTGGTATAAAATATTACAGATATAAAACTAAAAAAAATTTATTTGTATAAAAATGAGCCTAATAAATAATTATTCTATTTAAATATAATTAAGAGTATTTCTTTCTTTGCCAATGAGTTATAATTCAAATGACATAGTCTCTATATTCACCTAAAAGTTGGTAAAAAAAATACTTCTTTTTTTATTAACTTTTTTAAACATTAATTATTTATTTTACATACTATATAGAAATAAATGAATATAATATTTATTGAGTAGACACAGTTACGTAAAAAAATTTTATTGTCATAGTATTTGAACCAAAGAAAAGAAAGTATTATTTTAAGAAAAACTAACAATATATTTTTAATAATATTCTTAATACAAAATAATAAATTTTAAATATTTTTTTAAATAATATATATTAACTAAAATAATATAATTATCCCAAATAATATATTATAAATATAGTAAAATGACATATTTCAATAAAAAAATTGTTAATAAAAAATTATATGAATTTTTGTTTCGCACAAAATAAAATTATTATATGTTTGTTTGCTTTTTATGTTATATATATGGTTTTTTTAATTAAATTAATATAATACAAAATCTTTTATTATTCTATTCATATTTAATGTTTTAATTTTGTTTTTCACAAAATAAAATTATATATATATATATATATATATATAATAACACAAAAAATTTTATCATTGTGTTTATATTTAATATTATAATTTTATTTCACCATAAAACAAAATTTATTTAAATTTTAATATTATATACATAAAATATATATATAACACAATTTTTTATCATTGTGTTTATATTCAATATTATAATTTTATTTCACACAAAACAAAATTTATTTAAATTTTAATATTATTTAAATTTTTTTTTAGATTTAATACATGAATTTTTAACTTATTTTTTATGTATTATTTATTTTAATTCTAAAGTCCAATAATTTTTTTTACAGACATGTTGTTTTTAATATTTATATACTATTTTTTTATTTTGAATTTCAGCCTGAGACTTATAAAAAAATTCTAAAACTTGTAAAAAATTATTAACCTGATTAACAGGTTACCTTTTTAAATCCAGACCATTCAAATAAAATATAATAAATGAAGAGTTTAGATTTAATAAATTCACAAGGTGTGCAGCACTCCATACTTAGCAAGGAGCGTTTAAAAATGAACCAAAAAAACACAATAATTGGAAAAATGTTCAAGTTCAATAATGTCGTAAGAAAGTGATGAAAAATAAAAGGAAATAGGGGAGAAAAAATAATGAACCATAATGCTATTCACAAAACCAAATATATTATAATTTTAAATATTTAATTATATAATATTAATTATAATTATTATTATTATTATTATGATAGACATTTTCGCAATAATTATATGTAACATGTTATTTCCGTGTATAGAAATTCTTTACTTTCAACTCTTTTGGTGGACACATTTTAATTTATGATGAGAATATATTTTTATGTATTAAAACAAATTAATGTTGTGCTCAATATAGAATAATATATAAAATTATATAATGTTTTTTTATTAAAAAACTAAACAAAAAATATATACAATAATTATTATAAATATTTTATAATTTAAAAATATTAAAAATAATTAATATTTGTCTTAATTAATTTAAGTTAGTTGAATAATTATCTCATTTATTTACTTAAACAATATTTAGAATTTGAATTTTGTTTTGTATGTATGTAACAATTTATTAGTTAATAGCAAACCTTTAATTAGTAAATAGAGTATCAATATGTGGTTCTTAATCTACCGAATTAGAAAATTCGTAGAAAAAATTGTATTTGTCTTTAAAATAGAATAATTTTTCATTAATATTCATATTCATTTTTTGTTAAAATTTACGTGGGACAATTTTATTTGTTGGTATCATATTGATTCTTGAAGTCAAAACAATATAATTAATATTGTTACTTGTTAAAACTTCACATTAAGACATAATTTTAAAATTTTCAAATTTATAAACTTATGTTATTACAAAGTTATTAGATTGATTAATATTTTTCGGTAATATGGTGTACCAAAATACCATCATTAAGTATTAGTTAGTGTGAGAAAAAAAACTAATAACAACTTTGTTATTTAATATATAATTTATTCTGTTGAAAAAAAATTAGTATTTCTTGAATTGGTAAATATTTTTTTATTTCTTACACAATTTTATTTGAAAATATTTATAGTTAAAAAATAACAAATGACCACATTATTCTATAATATGACATACAAAGTAATTTTGTATCTTAAAATTAATTCTAGTGAGACAAAATTTAAAATATTTTTATTTGCTTACTCAAATTTAAATTTAAATTTAGAATTAACAACACATCTTTTTTTAAGTTCAATAACAAAAACTCATTTTTTTAATTTCAATAACAAAAATAAAATTGATTAGGTACGAAATATTCAGTATTTAATAATATTATATTAGTATATAAATAATCATATCTAATGTATTAATTATTTATTTTTTAACAGGGCCAATATATAATCTATTGAGAATTAATTTATTGTCTAACAGTATTTTTATAAATTTTGTAATATGTAAAAATAATAATTTTATTTTCTATTAATATTTAAAAATTATTTATACTTTTTTAATTATGTAATTAACTTAATTAATAACCTTTATTATTATTTTATACTAAAAAAATATCACTTTATACTATTTACATATTTATTATCCTATATGATGATTTAAATTACTTATTTTGTATGTAAAATAATATCTGGTATCTTAAATTTATTAAATATTAAGATGAGAAAAATTATACAATAAATTATATAAATAGTCATTACAAAAAAGAAAAAAGTTATTTATTATATATAATAATTCTTGATATATGTAGTGTCATGTATATATTAGAATTATCTATTTTAATTATGTGAGTGATTATTGTTATTCTCACTTTTTCATTACATTAGTAAATAATATTTAAAACTAAAAAAAATTAATTTTTTAATTTGAATTAAAAAATCTCTTATAAATATATCCAACTTTTACATATACTAAATGTTATAATATTAAATATTATAGTATTTGTTATAATAATGACCCAAAATATTAATCCAAATATACTTAGGCCTAGTAATAAGACCTCACTGCAAACAAGATCAACCTAGTCCTATTGTTAGAGTTCTAAATCTGACTTAGATTCATTATCTTAAAGGCCTAATACAGATAAAATCCACATGTCTTCTCTCAAATCGGTTCAAATTGGATATTCGTTGTTAGTTAGGTATGGTAACGGGTACTCAAGGGAGCGTGGCAGACCTTCTTCTCATTCCTTACTCCCATTTAAAAAAAATTCATTCATCCCTTTTCCGTCTTTACAAGTCTCTGTTTAATTATCTCCTTGGGAAACGCATATCTCTTTGAATATCTACGAATATTCTTTAAAATTTCTTCAAAAAATTAGCTCAAAAATGCATAATATAATAATCATACAATAATTAATTTAATATAATTCAACACAATTCATAACATTCATTATGAAAAATAACATTTTAAAAGAAAAAATATATATTCCAACATAATGACATAATATAATTTTTTGGGATGATACTGAGCGATGTAGTGACGGACTTAAGAGGTAAAAAAAATAAGAGAGAGAGAGAGTCAAGGTCGAGAATGAACATGAAAAAAAAAAGAAGGATTCAAATTGGAGGCAGGAATTAGGTTACTAAATTCAAGAAATTGATTTATGTATATATAAATTAGGATAAATTAGTAATTTTATATTTGCGTGGATTTAATGGGTTCTATAGGCAGGTACTTATATCTGTGTCCCCATCTATTTCCTGTAGGCGGGTCGTGGAGATTTCACGGATTCCATTTAGCCCTAAAACGGGAGTAATCTCCGTAAATATTCGTTTTGGTTGTTTTTATGATCATCCAGCTACTCAATAAATTATCAGATAATCAAAATTTAGGTTATATCTTTCTTATAAAATCACATGTATTCTTCTTATAATAATATTAATAGAAGATAAATAGATAAACACTAAATAAGTCATATATATATATATATATATAACAATAACAAATATCACATATTACAACTTGTGAAATTATAATACTTTAAAAAGTGATGTGTATACAACTTAAATGTTTATAAGTTTAAAATATTTTAGAAAAAAATAAAAATATTAAAAAATTGTGTAACACCTTCACTATCAGAATGTCACGCTTCCGGCTGCGCTACCCTGATAGTAAGAAGTATTAAGACGACTTCATATACTTAATAATAAAATAAGAGCCTTTGACTCGAAATCGTATCACTGTTCTTTTTGAAAACCGGAAAAAATACTTTTTAAATAAAACAAAACAAGCATATACATGTATAAAACTTCTTACTCAAGTAACTTATACATATTATATACATACAAATCATACAACTCATATCCCTCTTACAAAAATTGCTAGAAATAAAGGCGAGGAAAAAATAAAAACTGAGGTAATACAAATTAATGTCGAATAAATAGAAAGCGAATATACCTATTCTAAAGTTTCGTCGCCCGTATCCTGAAAAGGTAAAGTTGTAGGGGGTGAGAACCTAACCACACGATCTCACCACAGGGTTTCAGAATTGTCATAATAAGATATTTAAAGAGAAATCTATTTCTAAACTTAATGATTATTGTTCGTCTTTTGAATCTGTTAAAAACCAATAGCTAGTCATCCAAAAACCCTTTTTGAAAATCAATATTTAAATATCCAGAAATCCAAAACCTTTTCTTTTCTTATAAGAAAATCTTAATCAGAAACCAACAACGCAATCAATCAACACAATCATCAATTCATCACCAAAGCTCATTCTCAAAAGCAGCACACCAGGACAAACACAGGCAAAACAAATAAGAAAAGCACATGTTTAGGTAGCAGTTACAGCAAATAGCTTAGATAGCAGTTAATAACAGTTTAACAATTAGGCAAACCAAAACAAATTCAAAACCCAAGCAAAGCGTACAAATGCATGTTACCTAGATTATTTCTTTATCAATAATAGGTTTACCATTGTAATTATTTTTTAGTGAGAGTACATAAAAAAAAAAGTACATAGTATATAAGGTGTAATAACTCAACAAATATTTTCTAAGGGGAATTTTTCATTCTCTCCAACAATGAGAAGAACCTATCTCTCTCCCTCTCTTAATCCCTTCTGATTCATCAAACCATAAACATCACAGCTTGAACAGCTTAGGGCATGAGATTTTCTTCATGGTGCGGTGAGCGTGGAGAGCAACCAAGCTGTGAATCAAAAAAAAAAGTTGTGAATTGAGATCAATCCAATTTTGTCATTCTCTTTCTATCCCTAATTTTTCTTTCGACATTTTCTTTCCCCCATTCTTACCTCTTCCTTCAAACTCATCCAATAGAGTTTGATGAGAGGCTATTTCGCAAGATTCTTTCTTTGTGAACATAGCTGTTCCGATCAACGAGTTGGAAGGAAGAAGATCTGAATCCCTATTACTCTGTGATTCATTGATTTCTCAAAATGGCAAACATAGCAAACAGATCCTCCCATTGTAGAGGTCGTGGAGCTACATTGGCTTGCTCTCATTGCAACAAGCAAGGCCACACAGAAGATGTATGCTATAAGAAGCATGGGTACTCCTCCCACTTCTACCAATGGCAGCAACATAACACCACCATCAATCACGTGATCACTGAGGGGCATGATGATATACTCAGTGACAAACAATTCCAGCTCAATTGTCTCCAAGAGAACATTGGAATATCAAGATCTGGATTCACTCCAGAGCAAAGATTTGCCTTGTTAGAGTTGATCAAAGACAAAAGTGTGCAGCAACAACCTCATAATGCAAATCAAATTTTGACTAATTCCATTCACACTTCCACTTCAGGTAAAACCATTGCATTACATTTTAATGCGAGAATTATGAGCATTATCACTCCAAAATCTGCACTATGGGTCATTGATTCCGGTGCAACAGATCATGTGACTTTTGACTTAAAAGATTTTGCAAGTTTTCAAAATATTGATCCAATCAATGTGATATTGCCAAATGGAACCAAAACTGTTAGCACCATCATTGGCACAATCACATTCTCTAAAAAATTTTTTCTCAAAAATATTTTATACATTCCTTCTTTTGATTTTAAATTGATATCTGTGTCAAAGTTAACCTCAAACTTACATTGTCAATTGTTAATCAATGATAAGTGTTGTGAGATACAAGATAGATCCACATCAAAAATGATTGGCATTGCTGAGTGTATAGAAGGGTTATATACAATGAGTAGAGAACCAGAATTCTCTCATTTTCCCCCTCTTCCAACAAAGCAAGCTTCATTGGCGGTAACTACTACTACTACTCATCCCACCACACCTTCACACAGTGAGCACAACAACATTTGGCATCTTAGATTAGGACACATACCCATGCATAAATTGATTTTTCTGAAGAAGTATTATCCTTTTATAGATAGTATTGCTTCAAAATTTCCTTGTGATTCATGTCATTTTGCAAAACAAAAGAAATTATCTTTTAATCTTAGTACAACTGAAATAAAAGATTGTTTTGATTTAGTTCATATGGATATCTGGGGTCCTATTTCTGTCCCTTCCAATGAAGGACATAGGTATTTTTTGACTGTGGTGGATGGTAAGAGCAAATTCACTTGGATTTTTTTTATGAAAACCAAATCTGAAGCATCACAATTGGTTATTAATTTTGTGAATTTTGTCAGAGTACATTTTGAAAAACAAGTTAAGTGTATAAGGACCGACAATGGGCCCGAATTTACTCTAAAATCCTTTTTTGCATCAACTGGAATTTTACACCAAACTTCTTGTGTAGAAACACCAGAGCAAAACGGGATTGTAGAGAGAAAACACCAGCATATTTTAGGTGTTGCTAGAGCACTGCTATTTCAATCAGGAATTCCACATTGTTTTTGGCAATACGCAGTTGCTCACGCCATTCACCTAATTAATAGGCTGCCCAGCACTAACCTGAATAATGCTAGTCCTTATAAGCTTTTGTATGGCAACTTACCTGACCTTTCATATTTAAGAGTATTTGGTTCTCTTGCATATGCCTCCACATTAACAAATTCAAGAACAAAATTAGACCCAAGAGCCAGAAAAACAGCTTTTCTTGGTTTTAAATTAGGAACAAAGGGTTTTCGACTTATTGATTTAAAATCAAAGGAAATTTTCATATCCAGAAATGTAATTTTTTATGAAACTCATTTTCCATTTTTACATTCCACTAGCACTGACATTTCTGTAGTGCCCATTCGTACTCCACAATGCATTGATCTTTTTCAATATGATACACCATCCACACCTCATTTGCAATCACCCACACATACCACACTCATAGATTCAAATGAACATTTCTCAAGCTCAATGCACTCACCAATTTCCTCACACACCATTGCACCCATTACCACACCACACACTAATAATGCACCTGCATCACAACACTCTGACATCACACATGACTACATTACTAGAAAGTCTGAAAGAGTCAAGAAATCGCCTGCTTATTTGAAGGACTATCATTGTATGACAACCCACACAGCTCACTCTAGCAATGTTTCCAACTCTAACTCTTTATATCCTATCTCACAACACTTGTCATATGATAAACTAACCCCGAAATATAAGTCACTTTCTCTAGCCATCACCTCAAATCAAGAACCTAGCACTTATGAGGAAGCGGCTGCACATGAATGTTGGAGAAAGGCAATACAAGATGAATTGACAGCTCTAGATCAGAACAGAACTTGGTGTCTCACTGAACTCCCCAAAGACAAGAAGGCTGTGGGTTGCAAATGGGTTTTTCGGGTAAAATTCAATCCCGATGGCACCATAGAAAGGCACAAAGCGAGGCTAGTTGCAAAAGGATTCACTCAAGTGCAAGGAGTAGATTATGGTGATACTTTTAGTCCAGTTGTCAAAATGACTACCCTACGAGTAATGTTAGCATTAGCAGCGGCAAAGAAATGGCATTTGAAACAGTTGGATGTCAACACTGCCTTTCTTCATGGAGATTTGGATAAAGAAGTTTATATGAAGATACCACCCGATTTGGCTGTGTCACAACCAGGTTTGGTTTGTAAATTGCAAAAATCTTTATATGGGCTTAAGCAAGCAAGCAGGCAATGGAACATTAAGCTCACTCAGACTCTTGTGGATGCTGGTTATAAGCAGTTTTTTGATGATCATTCACTCTTCATTAAGAAACAATCTGAAAGCTTCACTGCCATTCTAGTATATGTTGATGACTTGGTTTTAACCGGGAATGACATTGGTGAAATCAATTCCATCAAGCAAGATTTGGATGACAAATTCAAAATAAAGGATCTTGGTGATCTCAAATACTTCTTGGGAATGGAAGTAGCACGCTCTAACTCTGGAATTCACATTTATCAGCGGAAGTACACCATGGACCTTCTCAGAGATTTTGGTTATCTAGATTGCAAGCCTCTCTCTACTCCATTTGATTATAGTCAGAAACTTTCAAAGGAATCAGGTACCATTTTAACAGACAACACTGTTTACAGACAGCTCATCGGCCGACTCCTTTACCTCACAAATACTAGACCCGATATCTCTTATGCTGTGGGACGTTTGAGCCAATTTTTGGACTGTGCAACAACTTCTCACCTACAGGCTGCTTTTCGTGTACTCCGATATTTAAAAGGCCGACCTGCAACTGGTCTCTTCTTCTCCTCTACTTCTAATCTGCATCTCACTGGATTTGCCGATGCTGACTGGGCTACCTGTGCCGATACTCGTCGCTCCGTTTCCGGTTATTGCTTCATGCTTGGGACCTCGCTCATTAGCTGGAAGAGTAAAAAGAAAACCACAGTTGCCAAGTCCTCTGCAGAAGCTGAATATAGGTCTCTTGCTGTTGCCACTTGTGAAGCTAGTTGGTTATCTTTCTTAATGGATTTCATTGGCTTGCCGCTTCAAAAGTCTATCACTCTATTCTGTGACAACCAGTCAGTCATTCACATTGCCAATAATCCCATTTTTCATGAAAGAACTAAACACATTGAAGTGGACTGCCACATTGTTCGTGAAAAGCATTTGTCTGGTCTCATTCATCTTATGCCAGTTCGTTCCAAGGATCAACTTGCTGATTTTCTTACCAAAGCTCTGCCACCGGGTCCTTTTCTTGCCAATGTTTCCAAGCTAGGATTGTTAGATTTACACAATTCTAGCTTGCGGGAGGGTGTTACCTAGATTATTTCTTTATCAATAATAGGTTTACCATTGTAATTATTTTTTAGTGAGAGTACATAAAAAAAAAGTACATAGTATATAAGGTGTAATAACTCAACAAATATTTTCTAAGGGGAATTTTTCATTCTCTCCAACAATGAGAAGAACCTATCTCTCTCCCTCTCTTAATCCCTTCTGATTCATCAAACCATAAACATCACAGCTTGAACAGCTTAGGGCATGAGATTTTCTTCAATGCATATGATGCATGCCTGTCCTATGGCTAATGAGCTCATCTGTCGGTTATATAGCCAATCCAACAAATCCGGTTTGTTAAATCATTAAACTGTCCCCCGATGCGCATCCCCATGAGTCTATGCATAGCTTTTTCTCATATATATATATATATATATATATATATATATATATATATATATATATCAAATTGCTCAATGGGAGTACCATTCCCGAGAATTTATAAGTGTCCGGTCATCTTTGCATCGTAGGGTCAACAGAGTATCGAGTCTCAACCTAGAGCAAGTGGTGGCAAGCCACTACGTCAACCCAAGAAAACTCGTGTCTCAGATAATTCAAATTCATAAGGCATATGAATAATTCATCCAACATTCATTAATATCTAAATCATTCTCAATATCATCATCATTCGTCAATACATATCTCATTTCCAAATTCATTCAAAAAATCATATCTCAAAGTCAATTCTCATCATCCTTCTTTCCATTCCTTTCATCAACAATCCCAATTCAAAATATAATTCTTTATTTTCTAAATAAATCAATCTTAAAACATACAATGTTTAAAACTAAATCCTTTCAAATAATTACTTCAAACGAAACTTCCAATTTTATAATATCAGATTATTTTCAAATCATTTCCAAATCTTAATTATTTTTTCCAAAATTCAATCAATTCTAATATCAAATTATTTTCAGATCGGACCAATTCCAATAATAAATCTTTATCAAAATCAAACAAGCTCCAATATTAAATCATTTATAAAATCAAACTAATTCAAAACTAAACCAATTTCAAAATCAAATTCATTCTCATGTCTCAAATCATTTCCAAAGCCAATACATTTACATTATCAAATTAACTTCATTATCAATTTAATTTTGTAACTAAGAAAAACCATTTTTTCATAATAATCAACTCAATAACCTTACAAACCAATTTCTTATCAATAACTGCACACCACTCAAACAATCAGTAATTCAATCCAGCAAACAACCACAAGACAAACATAATTACGAAAGTGTATTTCTCACTTCAATATCTATTTATAACAATCCTATACTATAAAATAAATTTTAAGAAAAATCCCAACCTCAGTAAGCTGAGTTCGCGTAACTTATCGTGATAATTCCCTTTTCTTTTAATTCATGGGAACAGTGACAACAATAATCTCCGCGGGAACAGCAACAACCCCGACGCCTCTTATAACAACCGTGTTAATATAAATTGCAATTACAGTGACTGAAACAGTTTCAAGAAACCTAAGACAAGGACATATATCAAAAATCGAATCAGAACAAGCATATGACAACAATAATGATAAGGGTTCTAGATCAAAAACTCACTTCAGCTACAGAAAAATAGAATGGTGGAGTCGCAATAAGCAGAAATCAGACCAAAAAATCCGTTATGGCGGCGGTAGCATTAATCCGAGTGATTAAGGCAGCAGAGACACCAACAATAATCAGAACAATGGAATAGAATAGAAGTGAAACATATTTCAAGAAAGCAAGAAGCAGAGTTACCGATAAATCTGGCCCGGTTTCGGCAATATCATAGGCGAGGCTTCCCCTCGACGGTGAGATGTGGCGGTGGCACGCGGCAGTGGCAACTTTTGCGACGACAAGGCGTGGCGGTGGCTGCGGAGCAACAAACGGCGGTGCAACACCTTCCTCTCTCACCTACGAACTCTCTTTCTCGCACTTGTGGGCTCGACGGCAATTGCCATGGAAGCTTCTCGGACGGTAATAGAGGCGCGAATGACGACGATAGGTTTCTGCTCGGCGAACTCCACGGTGATTGGAATAGTGGCGGCATCTCCCCTTTCTCCATCATGAGCTCTCTTGTTCATCTCTCACTCTCCCTCAGTTGGCCCAGTAGAGCGACGCGGGTTCAAAACGGCGACACCTCTCATTCTTCGACACGGTTGGATGGCGACGCGACATGGTGCGGCAAGCGGCGGCGAGGTGGCAGCACAATCTTCTCTCTCTTCTCCTTCCTCGGCTCTCCTTCTCTCTTCTCTGTGTGACATGACGGTGCGGCGGCAGTGACACCTACCGGTGCCGCCCTCACTCTCCCCTCCCCTTCTTCTCACGGATTCCTCTCCTCTCTTCCCTTTTTGTTTCAGCTGAAGCTACGTGTGTTGGGGTGTGTGTGTTGTTTTTTGTTTGCTGATGGAGAGGGGAGGCGGCTTAGGGTTTCATTAGGATAAAGGAAAAGTGGTTTAATTAGGGTTAGGGTTTGCATATTTTTTTTGGTGACTGAAATAAATTAAACAAAGAAAAACAAAACAAAAAAAAAACAAGGAACTGCTTAAATAAAGGGGCAGTCCTGTTTAAGACTACTCTTAAACTCCTCCCAATGTGAAAGAAGCTCCACATGCGAAAGTTGTAACTTTATCGCCATCTTTGCCATAGTATCTGCCACCGTGTTTGCATCTCTCATAATCAAACGAAAGTCAACACGCCAATTCCAATGCATGATATCTCTTATTTTGAGCACCAATGGATCAATAAACCCATGAGTAACAAGATTAAATGCTTCCACACAATTCGTCTCACAAATAACATCTCGTTGACCCACATCCCAAGCTAAGAGATATCCTCTCCAAATAGTAAACAATTGTCCTTGAAGAATACTATTACTCTCAATCATTCCCAAACACCCCCTTTGCCAGCTCCCATTACAATCTCTAATAACACAAGCAAAACCAACACTATCACCCGAACCAAAATAACTAGCATCACAATTAATCTTAAAAGTACCAATGGATGGGGGATTCCAAAAACCATTTAGAGTAGAGGGAAGGGACATACGTTGTAATTCAAAAATATTCCTAAGCTCTTTTTCTGAGGTTAATGCCAGACAAATCACTTTTTCCGGAGGCCAAGTTTCATGGGGATTAAATATGTCATTATTCCTTGCTCGCCACATCCACCAAAGTCCCGAAAAGAACTTGAACGGATGCTCTCTGCTATGATACAAGAACCAGTTCTTCAAATCCAAAGGATGACAAGAAATATCCAACCTATGCCAGACAAACTGAGCTTTTGGACAATCCCGAATACAATGTAAAACCGATTCCTGGCTAGAAAGACATCTTGGACACCTATCCGATGACGTCATCCCTCTTCTAAAGCGAAAACTTGCAGTAGGAACAGCCTCCTTAAGACACAACCAAGCCAAAAACTTATGCTTTTCCGGAACAAGCTGACGCCAAAGCCAAAACCAATTCTCCCGCTCCTCCCAACCAAACAGTTGCTTACACAACCACAAGTAACCATTGCGTGAGTTATAGACTTTGACAGCAGACCCACTCCAATACCAACCCACTTCCGGACCTGCTTGTTCATCTGGATTGTAAGAGAGAATATTACCTTTCAGATTTTGAGATAAAGGAGAATAAAGAGTATCCAAATTCCACCTACCAACCGACCAAATATCCTGTATCCAGAGATTCGAATCAGAAATGTGAACATAATCCATCTCATTAGATAACCGTCCTTCTCTCCTTCAGCTAGAAAACCAAAAATTCTGGTTCAAATCTCCAATACACAAAGCAAATCCATCCTTTAACACTTTTCAAGCATTGCAAAGACACCTCCAAATGGGAGAGTCCTTGTTCTTAGGATAACTAAAACAGTCATATAGAGATGATCAGTACTTGGCATCCAACAATTGGACCCATAGCTTGTTTGGCTGCTGGAAAAATGTCCAAACTAACTTTCCAAGAAGAGCAATATTTACACAATAAGGATCTCTAATCCCCAAACCTCCATATTTGGTTAGGGTTTGCATATGAAATTGGAGATTTTGGTTTAATTTGAGTAAAATAATTTTAATAAAATAAGAGGAAAAAGTATTAATATTTGAAAAACTAATTTAATCTTTAAAGTTACTTTAAAATATTATTTGTGGTATAAAAAATACTAATTGATTCTTAATAAATTATTATAATTGAAAATACATGGCAATATAATTAATTTTCTTTATCTTTAACTTAAAGTATTAAATGATATAAATATAAATTATCTAAAATCAAATCATATAAAATTCTTATTATTTTATAACTACCAACTTTATAATTTAAATATAGAAAATAATTCAATAATTATAAAATTAGACAAAATTCTAATTTAAATATCTTATGCTGCTTCTTCTTCTTTTTTATCATCATTATTGTCTTTTTTTTATTCATTTTTTTTTCTTGTTTATCTTCTCAAGTTTCTTCTTATTTTACTCTTTTAACAACAATAAAAACAAAAAAAATCAAACAAAGAAGAAGAAATACATAATACTGTAAAATTACTTGAAAGATGATAAACTTATATTCATTCAACTAAAAGAATGAAAGAAATAAGGAAAAAAAGAAGAAGAAAAAAATACAGCATTAGAGAAAAAAATTTTCTGTATTTGCAACAAATTTGGGTGTAATACGAAAATATTCGAGCGTATTGTTTAAGAATTTTCGATGTATGTGTGCCGATAAGTTCTGCATAATTCAAAACTCTTCCTCTTCCTTCTCCTTATCTTCTGCTATTTCTTCTTCTTTTTTTCATCATCATCACCATCTTCTTATTCTTTTTCTTTTCTTGTTTATCTTTACTTTTTTATTTTACCTTCTCAAGTTTTTTCTTGTTTTACTCTTTTAACAAGAATAAAAATAAAAAAATCAAACAAAAAAAGAAACACATAATAATGATGCAAAATTACTTGAAAGAGAATGAACTTACATTCATTTAACTAAAAGAAAGAAAGAAAGAAAGAAGGAAAAGAAGAAGAAGAAGAAAAATGCAGCATTAGAGGAAACATTTTTCTGTATTTGTAACAAATTTGGGTGTAACACGAAGATATTCAAGTATATTGTTTAAGAATTTTCGGTGTATGTAGACTGATAAGTTCTGCATAATTCAAAACTTTTTCTCTTTCTCCTCCTTATCTTCTACTGTTTCTTTTTCTTCATCTTCTTATTTCATATTTTCATAATTCTTTTTGGAAGAAAAAAATCAAATAAAAAATAAAAAATACATAATGTTACAAAATCAATAGAAAGAGAAGAGAAAAAATATAGCAACAACAATAATAATAAAAAAATAACGATAAAGATAAAACACACAAAAAAAGAAAAAACATAAAAAAAATACAATATACAAAAAGAATAACATAATTTTACACAAATATTATATAAATAATTTATATAATTTATATACTAAAAAGACTTATATGTATAATACTACTCTTTTTCTAAACAAACGCAATTGACTACAATTCTATCTCAAATCAGAGATGAACTTTAAATGATAGAAACGTTCGTGGTATAGAAAATTCCTTATACGAACAAAACTTGGTATTCAAAATTAAAGGAGAGTAAATGAGTAATGTGTTAAATATTTAAGTAAAAAAACATGTGCGTGAATAATCCAAACATCTGCGTGAACAATAGTAGTTTGAACCCACTCAATTTACAAAAGCAGCTCTACTCTAAACGAGTGAGCGGAGAGAAGTAGAGAACCACTACGCAGCACATGGTTCACAATTATATTCCCTCCAAGGCTTCAACGTTGCCATCAAAGGTTAATTATGAACCACAAATTTTATTATGAGATGAACCAATTAATCCAAAAAAGTATTCGGCTCATGTTGGATTGAGGGACTTATTTAACTCGTGTTTTATATGTTAAGATAATAAATTAAAAAAATATTTTTTAAAAATATAAAAAAATTAAAATTTTAATATATTTATTTTTTATTTATTAAATAAAAATATTTAAAATATTTTATTAATAATAGTGTTATCATATGTTTTTAGAATGCATATTAGTTCAATTCTAAATTGAATAGTGTTTGCATTGACTTAAGGGGAAGTGGAGGCTTTGGCTCTTCAGATTAAAAAAAATTATTAAGTATATAAAATTATTATATATTATATAATATTATTTTTTATTTTAAAATATATTTAGTCTAATATAAATAAATATCAATTCAAATATTAATTATTTTTAATATTTATAAAATAAATAAAATAATAGAACGATTTTATTTAAATGAATTTAATGATAAAGAGAAATTTTACATTAGAATGTAAATTCAATATTATAAATTTGATGTTATTAATATGTTGAATTAAATAATTTGTGCATAATTTTTGAATTACGTCAAGAGTTAATAAAGACAGAAAAATCTTTAACGTATTATTGATCGTTGGATTTGTTTAGTATCAATTTTTTCTGTTTCAACGACTATAATTGAAATATCTTTTTTAGCTATGAATAATGTTGTGAAGAATAGACTTAAAAACAAAATGAGAAATGAATTTTTTGCATTGTCTTTTGATTTACATAAAAAAAATTGTTAAAAGATTTAACACAAATTTTATTATCGATAAATTTTATGATATGAAGAATCAAAATGTACCATTTCATTAAAAAAAATACACATATATTTTTTGTACTCCAAAATATATTTTCTATTAGTCTATTTCTATAATGAATCTTATATTATGTAATTTATTTGCATAAATATTATTTTAATATTATATATATTATTAACTCTCATAATAATATTTTTGGATCCATCCTTACCTAAAAATATTTTTTTTTAATCAATTGTTGGGTTAAATCAGACTAACCCACACGTTTTGACTCACATTTACATTTACTTATGAATATTTAATTTTTGTATTAAATTTATCAAAAATATTATTCGTATATTAAATAAATTAGTCACTAAAATCAACTATTAATATATTTGTATATAAATATATATGTGGTTTAATTTATTTTCAATGTATATTTATATTTTAATATATATTTTATAATAGTGATTAATTTTAATTTAGTGACTGATTTTAGTATGTACACATAACATAGTAGCGTAATCGTAAACTTATATTATACATTAAATATAAGGCAAAGTCTTTGGTATAGACAACAAGATAGTATCTACATGTGTAGACAATGAGTGGCAAGCTGTGGCTATGACATGTGGTATAAGGAGGGGACAAATTGATCAGGCTTTCACAGAGGTTATAGGAAAAGTTGATGGAAGCACGTGAGAAAAGGCATAGTTAGGTTGGGTAATTAGGTGTTATAATTAGTAATCAGTTTTGGCTGATTAGGGGCCCAATCTTTGTGGCCCGTTTTTCGTTGTTGGACAAAAATGTTTTGATACTGTTTTTTAATCTATTAACAAAAAAAAGGACCCAGGTCATTCCCAAACCTCCCTCGTGACCCAACCCCTCCCCCTGTTCCCTGAAATATTCATTCATACACGTAGTATAAAAAATTTCCACCATTAGCAACCATACATACAAATGAAAATACAAATTTCCACCATTAGCAACCATACATACAAATTTCCACAGTACTAATTTTGCAAATACAAGACGGAATCAAACTTCAAACCAAGACCGAAGATCGAAGAAGAAGAATCTAAGAATCGAACTTCAGAACAAAAATGCAAGGCAAGACCGAAGAAGACTTGAAGAAAAAAGAAAAAAAAATTCAAGAAGAAGACCACACCCTCAATGAAGATGAGGACGACAAGCCACTAACTTGGGTCCGTGCCGAGAAGCCAGCAAAGATGAAGACCCGATGAGGACCTGCCGAGTTACTGGGTCAGGCGGTGACGATGGAGGATTTGGGTTAGGCGGTGAGGATGGAGGAAGAAGCTGCGGTGCTGAGGACTTGGGACGGCGTCGGCGCTGAGGACCTCTGTTAGTCGGCGACCATGCAGGGCTAGGCGGAGGGCAAGGCCGTGAGGGTTTATTTGATTCTGCGTTCTCCTGTACGTGTTTGAATGAATGATTCAGGGAACAGGGGCAGGGGGTTGGGTCACGAGGAGGGTTGGAAATGACCTGGGTCCCTTTCTTTTTTTTTTAACAGATTAAAAACAGCATCAAAATATTTTTGTCCAACAATAAAAAACGGGCCACAAGGCTTGGGCTCCTAATCAGCCAAAACTGATTACTAATTATAACACCTAATTACCCAACCTAATTATGCCTTCTCTCACGTGCTTTCATCAACTTTTCCTGCAACCTCTATGAAAGCATGATCAATTTGTCCCTTCCTTGTACCACATGTCATAGCCACAGTTTGTCACCCATTGTCTACACATGTAGATACTATCTTGCTGTCTATACCAAAGATTTTGCCTAAATATAAATCATAATAATTTTTATCTCAAACAAACAATTTTATTGTTGTTGTCATGTAAAAGTTATTATATAATTATTATTAAATATAGATTTCCAATAATGTAAAATAGTTATTTCTATAATTATGCATAAGATCAAATGATTATCCTTTTCTCTAGGATTTGATTTCTATTAATATATTAGTATCTTATGTTATTTTATGTAACTTTTTATTAGATACCAATTATGAATTATTTTAAAACCAATTTTAGTTAGGATAATTTTGTCAGGATAATTTAAATTTATTAGATGTAACTAAAAAATTAATTATCTTATAAATTACACTAGGAAATACAACTAATCTACATGTTAGTGTTGCAAGTGTGAAGAGTGTTTAAGTTAGTCCCACATCTAAAAAAGCATGGAAGAGTGAGGAGTTTATAAGATGAGAGACCCATTAACTTGACACCTTAAGGTTTTGAGTTGGATGTGGTGTCTTCTCGTCTTATGTTCTCTCACTTGATTCCTCTCCAAAATCTCCCCGATTGTCGAGAGCTCCCCACGGTTGACCCAACACTATACATTTTAAGAATCAGTGAGGTAGTGGTGGCTTATTTTTGTTTAATAATGTATCCTAATTCGAATTTTTCCATCAGCATAGATTTAATTTTAGAAATATAATTAAAATAAATTTATAGGTAAAATCCAACTTTATAAATAATATAATTAAATTTTGTAAATAATATGATCAAAATATGAACTAAAATATAAAATATAAAATACAGTGGTGATTAATATTTGTATCCTTGTAAATTTTGATATTTTGCTGTAAATATATTTAATTATTTTAATTTAAAAGTTTAATTTTTTTAATATAAATATAGATATGTTTATGGTTTCTGAGTGTGTGGTCTAAATAATTTATAATATTATTTCAAACAAAAATAATAGCTAGATCAATTAATTCTAGCTAATTATTGTGCTAATAAGACGGGTATTCAAAAATTAAAATAAATACTAAGATTTAAAGTACAATATTGTTGCAAAAATGGACTAATTAATGTCATTTATTTCAAACTAGAATCATATTCAAATTTGTAATTGTAACAATATAGATTAAAAAGAACAAAACATATTATATTAAAAAGAACGAACAAAACATATATATAACTCTTTCGTATTTATGTATTTTAGATGTGGATATGGGAGTGAAGCAATTGAAGCATTTGAAGAGATGCAGAGATTGGTGAATATGTAAGCATCACACGTTTGTATTAATTCCCCAGTAATGTTTGTGTTAATGTTCTAAATTCTGATGGTAAAATCAAGCAAAATTTTTTTAAAAGTATCTATAAAATTTATGAATATTGATAAAAGTACATATAAATTAAAAAAATTAATGATATATTTATAGAAGATGAGTTTCATGCAATAAAAGTATTCAAATTCTAATTTTTTGTTGATTTTTTAATAAAATTTTTAAACTACTATACCCTCAATCTCAATTACTTTTTCAACCTTTTATAATTCAACCTGTACTTTTAAAATTCTTGCTATGAAATTCGAAATTACTCCTATAACAAATCAGGCTGAAATTAATGGTAGTGATGATAGTGGAGAATCTTGACCGGTTCTTACAGATAAATACAGCATGGTAAGCTTTTTCTTTTTTTTTTTTTCTATCACATCCCTTCACACAAAAAAACTCCTAAATTAAGAAAAAAAAAACTGAAACGGTTAAAAACTGTTTTTTATGGTTTTTTTTTTAATTCTTCATTAGTATTGGTTGATTCTATTGTTAATCTTGACGCTGCAATCTTCGATTGCATTACTATCCAGAGCTCTCACTATAAATGTTTATTTCGTTTGTCTTCGAATGTGCAAATCACCATTCAATTAGGTGTCAACACTGCAGTCATTTTCTTGCGACAGTTCTGTTTGTGCTTCTTTCTGACAGTTATATCTACACTTTCTTCCGACAATTTTGTTTGCACCCATTTCATTAATTTATGCAATTTTTTTATTTCGTTGTTTTAAATAAGTTTGTCGCTTGAGTTTGAGGGAGGATGTTAGAATATGTTATAATCAATTAGCTTTCATTAGAATTATTTAGTATATATGACTATTTATTATAGGATCGATATTACGTCGTTATTATCTTAATTCTCTTAACACTTATAAATATTCTTTTATATTGTATCATTCTATACAATTGAAATACACACAAATATTTTTTTAGTGCACTTTCTTACCTTTCTAATCGTCTCTATTTAGTCTCCAAACTTTATAAACGTAACTCATATTAGTTTCTAAAAATATTTTCTACTCACAGAAATTAAATTAATGAAACGCTAACATAAATAGCCAGATATCACACTCGACTTCGTAAGTGGTATTATTAATTTTTTTTTCAAAAACAAGTGATATAATATTTTTTTTGAGTTATTTGAGCGCTAAAATCAAAATTACATCATTTTATAAATTTTATCATGGCATTTAATTATCTATGTCAACATTCTATTAATATTTATATATCAAAAATTATTTTAGAGGTCAAACTAATGTAAATCATGTTTACACAAAATTTAAAAACTAAATAAAGACAATTAAAATTTTAAAAATTAAACTAAAATTTATATTTAAATTTAAAGGCTAAATTGGATATTAACTCCCAAATCTATAAATTAACCAGCTGAAATTTACTATCCTTAATTTTTGTACATAAAATACTTAATTAAATTACATAAGATTTTACCAATTCTGTCAGTGATACCATAAATACTATTTTTATTGTAGATCATAATATAGAATTTTTTTTGTGATTCTTAATCAGTAAAATTTTTTTGAGTGAACTGATGAAATAAAAAGGTATCTACTAAAATAAAAATATTAAAAATATATTTTTATAAATATATTTTATTTAATATATCAAAATTTAATTTTATAATTTATCATCTAAGAATAAAAAAATATTTTTAAATAAATATATTTATAAAATTTTTATAAAAGTATTTATCGAAAAAAATCCTATCGTCTATCTCAAATCAGAGATGAACATTAAATGATAGAAACGTCCGTGGTATAGAAAATTCCTTATACGAACAACACGTGGTATTTCAAAATTAAAGGAGAGTAAATGAGTAATGTGTTAAATATTTAAGTAAAAAAACATGTGCGTGATAATCCAAATATCTGCGTGAATAAAAGTAGTTTGAACTTTGAACCCACTCAATTTTATAATTAAACTAAATTTTTAGATATATTGCATTAGTATATTTTATATTTTTTAATAAAAAAATATAAAAATATTAATAAAAAATTATTTTATTTTTTATCAAATTTTTATAATTATATTTTTTGTTATTATATTTTTTCTTAAATTTTTTATATAAAAAATAAATTAAACTTTCACAATTTGTTTAGTTTATTATTATCAAACAAATATACAAAAATATTAAATTTTATATTTTAGTCCTTTAATTTGTATCTTATTGTTAATATCCTCTTTTGTCTGATTCTCACAATCAAAAACTGCTAATTCACACATGTATATATCTTTTTTGTATCTATACCATAGACTTTTCCTATAAATTAAGGGTAGTCATGATAGAAGTTATAACATAGAGTCCAATATTATTCATCAAGAAATCAAGGATGTCTAGTACTAACACTTCGGTACTTTGATTGCTTCAACCCTGATGCAAAATTCAACATGCATGATCATCGAAACACTGCAAATTATCATCCTGGTATTTGGAAGGATTATTTCCTTCAATATGCTTCACAATCTATGGTATATATCTCTCTATATATATTATTATTCATCAAGCATGCAAATGCAATAATAATCAACTGATATATCTTTTATATGGATATAATAATGCAGGAATTTGATGATGAAACGAAGGCACAAATTGAAAAACTGAAGAAACAAGTTGTCAAAATGCTTATTGATGTCTCAAAGCCCATTGAAGAAATAGTTAACTTGATTGATTTAATCTGTCGTTTGGGGATTCATTATCACTTTGAGAGTGAGATTGATGAATTGCTGCAACAAATTCACAACAATTATACCAAAAATGGAGAAATAATCATTTTTGAGGACAACCTTCCTTCTCTTGCTTTACTTTTTAGGTTACTAAGGCAACAAGGATATCGCGTTTCACCAAGTAAGTATATATCATTATATTTTGCCTTAAAATGACCTTAGTTTAATTTTTACATAATATAATACACAGGTTATTTTCATTTTAGTTATTATAAAAATTTTGCTTTAATTTGATCTATTTACCTTTTTTTGGTTGTTTATACTTAGCAATATTGAAACATTAGCTTTCCTTGTTATAAATGTTTCTATAGATGTTTTGTTTGTGTTTATATCTATGAAGCACGGACATTTCGTTGAATTGCTGTGTTTGGGTGTTGGACACATTTTTTAGACACGATATTCATCAATATTTATTTGACATGTGTGTCTGATGTGTCCAACCGTGTCTTAATAAAAAATAATTTTTTTTCGGACACGCTTGGACACACCTAAATATCCTCACGTGTCAGCATGTACAGTCTTATTCTTAACATATATTCTTGAAATAAATTTAGATATAGTATATATTATTATTTATTAAAACAAAAAATATTTTAAATACTTGATATAATTAAAATAAGACATTAAAAATAATTAAAAAATTAATTTATATTTTAATATCAATAAAATATCAAAATATCATTACGATAATTTATGTAAAAAATACTTTATATTTTATATGTATGTGTATTCCTGTGTCTTATAAGATTTTAAAATTTGCGTGTCGGCGTATCCCGTGTCGTGTGTCCCGTGTCCGTATCAGTATCCGTGTATCATAAGTCAATATAGATATCATTATTTAATATTAATATATGGTTAATACTCAAATACGTCTCTTAAAAAGTAATTTATCTTTTAAATTGATTCTTAAAAAATTTTGTTAGTCACATTAATTCTTAAAAATTATAATTATAAGTCAAATCAATCTTTTTATTTAGTAGATGATGATGTATCATGTTAAGTATCATATGACATGATAAGATAATAAGTTAATGTGGTTATAATATGATTAGTTACACATAGTATTAACATGTCATGTTATCATGCAAGTTAATATTTTAATGAATGCTATAGTGTCTAAAAGATGGCATCTACTTAGTTAAAAATTAATATTTATTTAAAAATATAAAAATAAATAATTTTAAAAAAATCAAAATTTATTAAAACAAATAAATTAGATAAAATTTAGACAACTTATAAACACCATAAAATTAACCTTATTTTTTGGGTGCATATTTGAATATTAACTCATATTTAATACTTTTGATTTACATTCTTTAATTCAACTTAAATATTCAAATCTACCAAAGAGCCAAGAAAAAACACCTAATTTCAACCAACAAATATTTATTAGGCTACAATAATCAAACAAAGGCTATTCACTCACTATTTTTTTTCAATTTACCTTTTTATTCTTTCACTTATTTTTTATAACACTAATTTTACCCAACATCATTAGTCCCTACCTGATGTTGTGGGCCTAAATTTTAAGTTCTAAATTCTATATTGTAAAATTATTTTACCTTATTTGCACTTCCAAATATTCTTTTTACTCTGTGTTTTAGATTTTTTTTTAATGTTTTTTTTCTAATTGTTGGTTAATTTTTAAATTAGTTGGCTAAATTATTGTTAACTTCCTAAACCTTTTTTTTATATATTTTTTGATTGTTGTATGGAACAATATTCAGATGTGTTCAACAAATACAAGGATGAGAATGGAAAGTTTAGTGAAAAACTTGTGAAGGATGTGGAAGGATTGCTAGAATTGTATGAAGCATGTCATGTCAGAATTCATGGAGAAGAGATATTAGATGAAGCTTATGCATTCACTTCCACTCAACTTAAATCCATTGCAACCCAATTGAAGCCTTCTCTTGCATCACAAGTCAATTATAGTTTAAAGCAATCTTTACACCGAGGTTTACCGAGATTGGAGGCACGCCGTTTTATTTCAATATATGAACAAGATCCAACCCATAATCAAATTCTACTCACTCTTGCAAAATTAGACTTTAATTTCCTACAAAACTTGCATCGGAAAGAAGTTGGCAACATTTGCGAGTAAGCTCTTTAAGTTTAAAGTGTTTAGTTTTGATATATATTGAGTTTTACTTTATTTTTGTTAAATATTTGTTATAAGTTAATTGCTAATATATTGTATTAGTTATTATAGCATCAAATTAATGAAAATAACCAAAAGAAAGGAAGACAAAAAAGTTATTATAGAGACAAAAGTTCTTGAAATAAATCCAAACAAAAACATATATATTTTATAAAAATATTTTTTTCCAATAGTTTGTTTTATTATTCTTCAACCTTTAAATACGGCAAGGAGGGGACCTCATGGCTGGTGAATTGCCTCCTTTGGCATTATTGCCATTAGGAGCAATAAATTAGCATTTACCTAATTATTAAGCATACGATGCTTTTGAATTTTAGATAAATAGATTTAAAAAATATGGAATTTAGATAAATAGATTTTGAATTTTGAATTTGTAATTTATAAATTTTGGATGTGCATTTCTTTTGCTAATAATTAAATAAAAAATATTTAATAGTAAAAAAATATTAACAAAAAATCGTTAAAATTTATTATTTTGAACTTTATTTAGTGCACCTTACAATACATAAATATTAAATAAAATAAATTTAAACTTTAAATTTTGTTATTGTGTTTTTGTGGTTTCATTTAGGTGGTGGAAAGAGCTCGATGTTGCTGCAAAACTGCCATTTACTCGAGACAGAATTGTGGAATGTTGTAACTGGATTTTGGCAGTTTATTTTGAGCCCCAATATTCTCAAATTAGGAAAATAATGACAAAACTGATCGCTTTTATATCAATTGTTGATGATACATATGATTTGTATGGAACCATGGATGAACTGGAACTTTTCACCCAGGCAATTGAAAGGTTCGGAATAAGTATAATTTTTTATATAAAAAATGAGAATTTATTAATTATATATTTTTATTAAATTCTCAATTTTTTCCCTCATATTTTTGTCATAGTACTCACCATTTCTGTCACAGTACTTCTTTTTTATACATATTTTATATAAAAAAAAATTGAAAATTTAATAAAAATATACAATTATACAATTAACTTTTCTATTTTTATTAGATTCTCATATTTTTTCTTATTTTTATCTTTCCTTTATTAACAAAATCAATTTAATTAATTGATTTCATTATTTTATTACCAATTTGAATCAATTCTATATTTTTTCTCATTAATTTTAAAATTCTTCAAAAGAATCTATTGAGCCTGCAACATCAATTTCAGTTCAATTCTAACAAGGTGAAAACTCAGGTGTAGTCGACTTCACGTGAAGTTGATAGTTGAGAGTCGTTAGATGAAAATTTAGTCAAATAAGTTAAATCATCTAACAACTCTCAATTATCAACTTTACCTGAAGTCAACTACGCCTGGTTTTCACCTTCCAATAATTTGTGCATCTCCTATATTTTTCTTAATTTTTTTTATTCAAAGAGTTAAATTTAAAAACAATCTAAAACGTTTATTTCTTAGTATCCAACATTCTTAATGAAAATATCATGCCTTTTTAGTGTTTTTTTTAAAACTCAACACTTATATAATAGAGTTTAATACAATTTATTAAAAATAACGTTTTCACATAGTCTCGGTATTCACAGCTCCTATTCCTCGTGCTCAAAAGATTTACGAATAAGCTCGCTAATTTTAGTAGCGTTTTTTAGTTTTAAATTTGAAATTTAATTCGGAATTACCAAAATTTTATATGTGGTTACACGGTTATTACAGGTGGGATATTAGTTGCATAAATGATCTTCCAGAATACATGAAATTAATATATGAGTCTCTCTTCAAGATTTATGAAGAAGCAGAACGAGAGCTTGAAAAGCAAGGAAGAGCATATTGCATTAAATATGTCATCAAAGAAGTAAGATTGTCATTTGAATTTTCGATAATATATTCTTTATTCTGTCATTATTAAACTTATTCAATTTGGAGATATCTAACTTAAAATAAGAATTTATAAGATAGATGCTACATGAGCGAAGAAGTTTATTATTAGTTTTAGATTTGTTAAAGCCAAAATCAGTTAATAATCCTTTTGACACTAAAGTAGTATTTATTTCTAGAGATTGGAGTTGGAATTGGAAAATCATGACTCGGTATAAAATAGAGTCACAAAGAAATAAAATTTCTGAGAATGAAAACTAAAATTTTAACAATATTTTTTAATAATTAAAGATATTTTAATAAATATTCTTATTTTATTCATATTTATCTTGAATTAAATAGGATTTTAATTAGACATAATTTGATTTTATATACTTTATGCTAAATATAATACAGATGTTTAATTTAGTTTTAGTATCTCAGACTAAAAGATAGAGATTAAAAAACCAAAACTGAATTAACTTTTAGTATTGTATTTTGTATGAAGTGAGAGATAGAGATTAAAATAAGAAATGAAACTCTAATTTAATTTACACAAAAGATAAAGTTAAAATTAATTAATTGAAATGAGAATATTTTAGGTATAAAATATTATTAAAGTTTCAGTATTTGCTTCCAAAAATTTTAGTCAGCTGAGGTACTAAAATACTGAAATATTGGAGACAGATACTGAAATTTTAATACCAATCTCTGAACTAACAAACATCATACTGAATTTTAGTCTCTCAGTTTCCGTCCCAATACCTCAAAATAAACGCTACCTGAAAATGCAACATTGAATTCATGTCATCATAATTCTCCAAACACTGATTTTGTTATATAAATGTTGAATGGTAGCTTCAAAAGACAATCCAGGCCTACATGACTGAAGTCAAATGGTTGAATAACAAGTATATACCAACAATGGCAGAGTACATCCAAACATCAGCAATATCATCTGGTTATCCGTTGCTCATAGCAATTTCTTATGTTGGCATAGGAGATATGGCCACAAAAGACATCTTTAAATGGGTGACAAATAAACCCAAAATTGTTAGAGCTTCTGCAACTATGTGCAGGATCATGGATGACATTGTCTCTAATGAGGTATAGCGCATGTGCAAAAGTTCTCTATGTTGATATTATAATTGAATTTTTTTTATTATTTAGTCATGTGAAAGTTATTTTAAAAGCTAAATCTCATTGAACAGTTTGAACAGAAAAGAGAACATGTTGCCTCAATAATAGAATGCTATATGAGAGATTATGGTGTATCTAAAGAAGAAGCCATTCAAGAATTGCAAAAGAGAGTTACAGATGCTTGGAAGGATATAAATGAGGAATGCTTGAAGCCAACAGAAGTTCCAAGGCCGTTTCTAATGAATATTCTCAACATGTCACGATTTATGGATGTGATGTATAAAGATGAAGATTGCTATACTCATCCAGAAGGAAAAATGAAGGAGTGCATTGAAGCTTTGCTTGTTGATCCAGTGCCAATAATATGAGAAAGAAGCATCTTAATTGTTTGTTTGGACCATTAAATTGTTAGAAATGAGAAAAAAAATTAATTCTTTAGTGTATTTGACAAAATTTTAACATTTAAAGTAAAAGTATTAAAAAAATAAAAAATATTTTTATATTAATATTGTACTCAAATATAATTGTTAAATAAAAAAATATTTTTATATAACATATCTAAATATAAAATTATTTTTCTCTTAAAAACTTTTGAATTTTTTTTAATAACTCATCCAAACCTTTCCTTCTCAAAATGAAGAAAATACACTAAACCTTGTATATGCCTAAGCAAAAGTAATATCTAATAAAATATATTGGCGCAACTCATAAATCGAATCAAGTGAAGGCTTTGTAGTATTTGCTAGAATTTTGACTTCTTTTTAATATTTGACCTCTTTTGTAGTTTGAAATCTAAATTTTTTTCATGACTTAAAAGAAAATAAACAATAACAAAAAAAATAAAAAATTGTTTAAAAAAGACAGTCTTATTGAATACTATTCTCAAACTCCTTCTAAGACAACAGAAATTTCACTTGGAGGAGAAAGGATCCTCGTTGCAGTCTTTGCCATGATGTCTGTTACTGTATTTACATCTCTTAAGATCAACTGAAGATCAACACGCCATTTCGAAGACATGATATCTCAAATTTTTAACACTAAATGATCAATAAACCCAGAGCAATCCTATAAATTATTTACAATAATAAAAGCCTCCACATAATATGTCTCACATCATCACTTAAACTAAATATTAAATATAAGAAAAATACGCTAAAAAAAGTTTTTTTTTTCTTTAGACAAAAATATGACACACAGTTTTTGTCAAAAATATTCTCAGAATTATCTTTATCTTATTGTAATTAATTTATAATTTTCATATGTAAGACAAAAAAAATTGGGACATTTTAGTGGTGATTGAAATATTATTTTACAAATTTGTCATAAAATAATATATAATTTACATGACTAATAAGAACAGTTTTTATTGAAATAATCATTACATTTAAGTTTGCAGTTAGTTTTACATATAATTGGAATTTTAATTATAGTTTATTTTGGTTTACAAATAAAGGTTTAGCTATGTTAAAATTACTGATAAAAAATTATTATAAAAAGTTATACAAAGTTTGATTTTCAATACAATTATTGTGTATCTATTAAAATAAAACATTTAAAATTTTCTACTAATAGTAATCTTAACTTTTGTCCTAAAATTATATATTAACTAAATCCAACAAATAATTAGTATAACCATAAATTATGGCCAAATGAAATTAGTTTTTTCAAATGACATATTTCCAATATATTTTCAAAAGATCTTAGACGGTGTTTGTTTATAGAAATAGGACACTGAATTAAAAACACAAAAACACAAAATCGTATTTAATAGATGAGACATAAATAAAAATATTGTATCCAGAGATACTGAATTAGTGTATTTTGTATTTATCCTAACAGAAAAAATACAAAGACACTAACAAAAGATACAACTTATTTTTTATTTTTTCTTTCATTGTTCTTATTAATTTTTCATAATTATATTTTTTATTATTATATTTTTCTTCTCAAATTTTTTGAATGAAAAAAAAAGAGAATTAATTAAATTTTTTTAATTTGTTATACTTTATCACCAAATAAAATACAAAAACACTAAATTCTATGTCTTTATCTTTTATATTTTATACTTAGTATCTTATCTTATCGTGTTCTCACAAACAAATACAGCATTAGAGCATCTCCAATGGGGAGTCCGGTTACTATATAGTCAGAGAAAAGGAGGAATTAGAGCGTTGGAGTAGAGCTAAAGTGAGTTCCCTCACTGTTTTCAAGAAGAGGGAGTCCTCTGAATGGAGACTCCCATTGCTCAATCAAAACTTGCCAAATGGCATGTTAGTAAAAAATAAATAATTGTATAAAATGTTAATTAATTTAATAATAATTATAATAATTAATTATATTAAATATTAATATACTTATTTAATTAATAATTTATATTAATTATTTAACTAATAAATAATTAAGTAATTAAATTATAATTAATTTATTAATAATTATAATAATTAATTAGTGAATTATTTAACTAATATTGAAGGAGGACTTGATTGAACACATATGGCAATTTTATAATGTTTGTCGTTAACTTTAGAGTTTAATTATGTTTTTCTTTGTATTAAATAATTTTACAAATTAGTGTAACTATGAATTATCTATTGTGTATTATTGTTATATATGAATTTATTTAATATTAATATCTTTTAATAGTGAATTATTTTTAAATTTAAATATTTAAATTACATTATTAAAAAAATTAATTACATTAATTACAAGTATTTTAATTAATTAATTAAGTGGGACCACAATAGGGACTAAAGTTAGTTCCTTCTAACGGAGAAGAGAGAGATGCTTTGAGTTCCTATTTACTATTTATGATGCAAAAGCTAATGTAGAGTTACTTTTTATGACAGGTGGGCCATAAACAGGAACTGGGATGAGTTCCCTACTGAAGATGGTCTTAAGACTGTCCACGGAAGAAAAAAGCAATGAAAAACTATGTCTATAAAGTATAAACTAAATAACACTACCAAATAATAAGAAAATAACAAGAGTGTCCGTTGTGGTGACGGTTCTCTAAAGAGGAGTGTCCGTTGTGAAAAAATGTGGTCTGTTTCTGTAACAACCTAATCCAAATGAGCTCCTGTCTTCACAGGAATTACCTATTCGAGGGGTCCGTGGAAGGACATTTGTCAGATACAGTTCAAGAATCAGGAAATCAAGCAGAAGATGATTATTGGGCTGTCCATGGAAGTGGGTGACGGAAGACGAACTCGGTTTTGGGAGGATGTCTGGATTCATGGAGGTTCTTTGAAAGATCGTTTTCCAAGGCTCTTCTCAGTTGCAAACCAAATAGGATTGGTGATAGGGGATTGTAGGTTTTGGGATGGGTTAGTAAGGATATGGAATTTCCAGTGGAAGAGAGAATTATTCCAATGGGAGTTGGATCTAGTGAACCAGCTTCACCACACTTTGAGGCTGGTGAACATTGAATTTGGAAGAGATGATAGAGTTGTCTGAAAATATGATAAACAAGGAATTTTCTCTACTAACTCATTTGTGCAAGTGTTGCAGGTGGAAACGGTCTCGGAGGGAATATCAAGCTACAGCTTCACTAGGATTATTTGGAAAGGTCTTGTCCCACCTAGAGTGGAGTTGTTTGTCTGGTTTGTCCTAAGTGGCAAGGTCAACACGAAGGAGAGACTGAGTCGGTTTCAGGTCATTCACCAAGAATATAATTTATGTGTTTTATGTAATAATGGTATTGAACGTTGTCATCACTTGTTTTTTGGTTGTAGTTTCTCTTAGAAGGTATGGTGTGCTTGGTTATCATATGTTGGTGTGCAATGAACTTGTCTGGGTGCGATAAAAGAGCATTTCCAAAGTTGGATTGAGATCTCAAATAGAAAAGAGGAGTGCAAGAGATGGATGGTGTGTTTTTGTGCCATCATTTGGAACATATGGTTGAAACGAAATCGGAGGATTTTTCAAAACAAAGGAAGAGGAGTTGAGGAGATTATCAACATGTCCTTCCGGAACTACAAAGAGTGGTTAGGAGCAGACCATTTCTGTTGTTGATGGCAATGCCAGAGATGACATAAGGGATATCTAAATTGTTTTACATGTGTGTTCTAGTTTGGTTCCTACGTTATTATCATCTATGCTCCACTTGTTGTGTTGAGCTTCTCTTTTTAAAAAAATAAGAAAATAGCAAGGTAAATGGCTTAAAGTCAATAACAATTTAAATTGCTTATCAATACTTAGGAAAATAAAATCAATTTTGAACTGAATATATATTTTTTAACCATCAAAATTGAACACTAACGATAAAATATATAAACTAATTCTATACTCATCAAAAATTAAAATAATTGGACAAAACTAACCAGACCATCCAATATAAGTTATTCGTTGGATAATTTTATCAAAAATTTTGAATAATTTTATGACACTAATCCAATATTTAAATTTTAATGAAATATTAAGAAATGGTAATTTCCTAAACTTTCGATCAAAATACACCACATAGCCACAAACGTACTTAGAACAACCCATTCTTTTTCCGGCTAGGTTCTGATGTTGAATTTATAATTACCGAATTGAAACTTGGAAATACAGTCCTAGCATGGGATTGTCATTGGTATTTTTATACCACTATTTCATTGGCTTTGAAGGTTAGCGGGTTTCGTTGGACACATGAAATTCATCTGGAAATAAAAATGATAGAGAAAATTAAGTCACTGGCACAGATAAAAATTTTAACAAATCACTCAACAGACCTAGTCTAATGATACCCAGCAATTGAAAAACTTGTGATGATACAATTAGTTGAATTCATCTTGTAGCTGCTCTAGCACTCATTGATGAATGGTAAGTGGTACTTCTCTGCTTCCTGTAGGATGTATATACATCATCATACTGACTCACTTCATTGGGGTTTGCTGTTGCCCCAAGTCCCAACCTAGCCGAGCTTACTGATCCTGGTTTCCGATCTACGCTCCCGTCGGCATAAGTCCCAGTCTCTGGATCCACCTGCTGCAAATTTGGTGGTGGAGGAATGCAAGCGCCTCCCTTCCTTACTGCAGGCTCTCTCTCATATTCTCTCTCATATTCATCATCTTCATCTCTTGAATCAGAATTCATAGGACCCTCAGAAGGATTAGCTTCTCCAATTTCCTTAAAGAATTTCGACACCCTTTGAAGAATTTCTGACGGTGGCACAGTTGATGGAGGTATCATTGTTGGGATGTCCAAAGGGCTCAAAGGAGAATATGGAACTCCGCTACCAATCTGCATCTTTCTAACCATTCCAGGAATGAGGCCAGGAGGGAACAACGGATATGGTGGCAATTGATCACTGGTGCTGGATGACGGAGCCTGCAATAAATGTCCACCAGGAGGTTGATTGGCTGATTGAACCGAAGAAGGTATAGCCATAGACCCTGGAAAAGCACTTGGTGGAGCAGAATTTGGAAGAAATTGTTGAGCTGCCATAGATGATGGTAAGGTTTGCCCTGGAACTGCATGTTTATCAACGCGATCTTGTTCTGCAATACTTGAACCAGAGCCCAGCCTATCAGCATGCCACAGCTGGATTGGGGTCTGCAATATTCCTGAAATTGGGAGGGAACAATAATTTCTTAATCCAATTAATCTTACCTCAAGAAATCAATTTTTTCTTGATAAGATTAAAAGCTATAACAAAGTTATCTAAAGAATCTTTGGTGGAAAAACGTGGTGCAATCATATGCTATCACTAGTGTATATGTGAGCAACGATGTATTATGTATAAGGGAGGAAAAAAAAAAGATAACTTAGAACATCAAAAAAATACCCACAGGAAAAAAAAGAAGTTCCAACTCGAGCAAACTGCAAACCACTTTCACAGCAATAGCAATTAAAGAAACAAATTTTCTAAGAGCAAGGGAGAAACATTTTGTGGCTTTAGTTCCCCATCGAAGGGGTCCCCAATAATTCTATTATATCATGAACATTATCCAACTACACTGTAATGGCATTTACAGAATTCTAGATAAAGAAGAGAAGCTTACCAGTACCTGAATTTGCTGAAGCAGATAAATCCTTGGAAGCCCCAGGAAAAGAATTGGCATGTGGGCCACCAATCATCTCACTCTTCAGTAAAGATATAGTCTCTTGATCGAATACCTCTTTAGAAGCCCAGAACTCCACCATTTGCTGCAACCTTTTCCTATATTCTTCATTGCTTTGTGGATTGTGATAAATTCTAGCAAGCATGGAGCCTAAAACAGGCTTAAATGCAAGGGCTTCATTGTCAAGATCACGACTGCTTGTCCTCCGATTCAAGCTGTAAACGAATGATGCAAGGATCAAAGATGATGAAAACCAGAACCACCACATTAGCATACATGTCAGGCAGATTATCTAAAGTAAAACTGCAATGGGATTAAGCCAATAAGCAAGATGAGAAGACCTTGTTGAGCCAAAAACTTGCAAGGAAGTACAATGAAATTTAATTCATAAAAATTTTGTCTAAGATGTGAGAAACAGCTAGATGTGATTCACAAGCCTCTGAACTAAAAAGTAGAAACAACAAAACAAAACAAAACATAAAAAGCATACCAAATATGCTTGCCTTTGTACAGGGCTTTGATGGTGGTGTTTGCCTATTCATAATATAATAAGCAGACCACATTCCAATAGTTTAAGATGCAAGTAGCAGACTTAAGAGAAAAGTAAAACAACTAAGTTGAGGATAAACAAGTAGTTCCCCATGTGCACTTGTGCAGTGGGGATTGATCAAAACTTTTTAACTCCTAGTGAACATAAATTTTATGCCATTTCCCATCAGGGAACTAATCCACCCATCAGCAAAAACAGCATAAAAAAAAATAAAACTAGAAATACACTAATAACCAAGGTCATTTTGATAGTTGGTAAAGCAATGGATAGATGAAGGAACACAGTGAAATTGTGATTCACAATTTCTGCTGATTAGAAGCAAAGTTCTAATGCTAATTAATCAATTGATAATATTTGCTACCTGTCAAAAAGAATGTCATTTGCAAGGTATATTATATGTAGCTGCCTCTCAACATCGTCCAATGCGAAGACCCTCTCTCTAAGAGCCTCTGCTAGAGCTGGTGCAAATGGAGATCTCTGCATGAACCAAAGTTTTGCACCTTTAATAGATTCTTTTGTACCATTTAGATTGTTAAGAACATTAGTGAGCTCCACTGCAACATCAGATGGAAGTGGCCCAGAAAGTTCTTTGAATGGCTTGGATGACTGATCATACTCAGGTCGGCCATGAACCCCAAAAGGCTGAGGATGTTGATGGTGGTGCTGCTGATCATAGAAATGCAGGAAAGAAGGTGGACCTAACATAGAAGGCGAAGAACCAATTCCTGCAGCATTCATCGGGGGAGCATTTGGTGGGGATGGATTCATCATTGGATTTGGAGGAGGATGGATCATGGACATGGAAGACGAGGGAAAGGGCGGGTTAAAAGGACCACCAGGGGGACGTGTCGATAACCAGAGCTTATAACGGTAATAACCATGGCCCTCCCCACCAAAGAGGAAGCTATAAGAAGGATTATCACGCTGCTTTTCACATATCATGGCTTCAAAGTCAGGACCATTTTTCACAGCATACTCAACAAGTTTGTCAATTCGCTTGTGGAGCTCGGGATCAGAAGGGGGTGCGACTGGAGGCGGAGCAGAATCATAATAAGGTGAAGGAACAAGAGGAGCGAAAGGAGATGGGAATGCAGGTGGTGGTGCTTGGTGTTGCTGTTGCATAAGATGAGGAGGGGGAGGGGCATGTGGGTGTAACTGTTGAAGCTGCAGCTGCTGCTGAGGCATGGCATGATGATAAGGGAACTTTTGCAAAGAGGGGTGTGCCGGACCAGGACCTGGGGGAAGAAAGGGGGGAAATTGTTGATGTTGGGGATGAAATCCAAACTGCTGCTGCTGTTGTTGCTGCCGCATATTAGCAGCTTGTTGCTGTTGCTGAGCATAAGCCATAGCAGAAGCAGATGCATAATCATGACCCTGTCGTTCCATCGGACTTCTCTAACTATTTCTATACAATACACCTCAATAGCTCTTTATGACCTACACATAGTAAAAATAAAAATAAAAAAAATTCATTTCTGTTATAATTCCAGTATATCATATCAAGTTAAAAATCACATTCATAACAAAAATACTCAATGAACTACAGGACTGGGAAACTTTTAATCAAACAATTCTCATAATCAATTAGGCACAGACACTGATCCATAGAAATGGAGAAGACCTACCTGTGATGAATGACCACCGACAAAGAATGGCGAACCAGCAGCGCCGTCTGACCAATGGCAAATCTTCAGAGAGAGAGAGAGAGAGAGAGAGAGAGAGAGTGACCACCGACAAAGAATGGCGAACCAGCAGCGCCGTCTGACCAATGTCAAATCTTCAGAGAGAGAGAGAGAGAGAGAGAGAGAGAGAGAGAGAGAGAGAGAGAGAGAGAGAGAGAGAGAGAGGGACTGGAGAGTGGGGAGGGTTTGTGGGTTGTGGCTTCTCTCACTCCGTTTTTTATTTTGGGTCAAGGGTTTGTGACTTTCTGATGCAGTAATGGCTCAGATTTTTGAGAATCTGTTAATATAGAATTCTTGGAAAGTCTGAAAGGGGAGGCTATCCAAGTGTCACAAAACTGGATGTGTGCAGCATTATTCATGCCATGTATGTTTAAACATTTACTGTGGCATAAGCTCACTGGTCTATCCTGTGTACATGTTAGTGAACGGCCATTAGATGTAAGCTATTAGTCTATTTGATTTTTTGCAAATAGGTATGCAGGGATTTTCAAATGTGTTTGAGTACAATCTTATATTTACCCTACATCAGTGCTTACAAATTAACATTATAGGCAGCGGAAATAGCTCCCTTCCAAAATCAAATTTAGAAAAGAAGGAACTCTTTTTTTCCATGAAAGAAGGAGTTGTTCAACCGTTCCTGTCAAGGTTAAATAAAAGTAAGGTTCAAACATAACAATGGAGATATTTCTTCGTGATATAAAGGTTAGTGTTTAGATTTTTTATTTATTGAAATAAATCATGTATGTATATGTACTTTTTACAATAACAAAATTAACATGCTGACTTTAGTTTTGTAAAAAATCAGGGGACTAATTCATGCTTCAACTCCTAGATCCGTGGTAAGTACTCCTTAAATCCAAATAGTTACTTTTTTTACATTGCATCCACAATTTTCCTTTTCCCCTTCCATTAGGGTCGAAAATATTTCCTTAAACCAGATTTTTAAATTCTAATAGTGTTATTATATTGTCTTAATAACTGCAATGTTCAAGGAAGAAGGAAAGAGAAGGGAAAATAGCAAGGACTCCTTCTCTACAAAAAACTAACTTCTGTTTTTCTTTTTACTTTCTTTTTTGTCTTCCATGTATATTTCAGCACTCTGAAGAACTATTATCAAAGCTTACAGGGACAAAGAAAAACATAGAATATAGAAGCAGAAAATGGTACCACAAAGGGGAGGGCTAGAGAAGATGACGGCAAAACCACAGAGCTCAGAGAAGAGGATGGCAGGTCGGCTGCGACACTGGGCAGACGAAGGCAGCAATGTTCGAGATGGAGAGACTCGACGGTGGCAGAACTCACGAGACGGAGGAGATTGAGGCGCGGTGAAACGCGGACGGCGGAGCTTCAGACACAGTTAATCGCAGACGGAGGAACAGGAGCTTGAGGCGTTTTGAATGATGGACGTTGTATGAGACTTGAGTGTGGGAGAATACAAAAGTGATGAGTGATGAGTGCTGGGTGATGAGAGTGGATAATGGAGGTTGGAGGCGCTGTGGATGGTTGAATGGTGAATGAGAAGGTGATTTAGGGTTTGTCGGGTGTCACTGATCAGGGTAGCGACGGGTAATGGGAGTATGGGACCCCGTATCCGCCCGGGATCTAGGTCTCCGCGGATTTTTTAAAAATAAAAAAAAAAATCGAAAAAAAAGAAGATAATCCTCAATAGCTAACCATTTCTAAATTCTAATCATTTCTAATCACCAATCAGCATCGATTGAACACAAACTTACATCAACAATAAAATTAACAAGGTACCACACAATTACATTTACATCAACAATCAGCAATAAAACTCAGAATCCATATTCCATTCAATTACATTTACATCAACAATCAACAAAATTAACAAAGCACCATCAACAATCAACAAAATAAAATCATAAAATTGACTCAAAAAAGAAAATTACCTAAGAACTGAAGCCCTTAACTCAGAAGTCAGAAACTCAATCATAAAAGTTTACTCATGAAAAAACAATTGAAACTGAAGTAGCAGAGGAGGATTTCTTACCGGCAGAGCAACGAATAGGGAGGAACGGCGACGGTTCTGCCTCTGACGCGACGACGACTTCCTCCTCGGCTGGGTCAGGCGCGCGACGACGGCGTTCTCCTTGGCTGGGTCAGGCGCATGACGACAACGTTCTCCTCGGGCATGTCTCTCAGGCGTGCGACGACGGTGCTGCGGTGACCTTCAGAGTGAGAGGGGGAAGCAGTGAGAAGGGGGAGCGCGGCGGTGAGGGGAGGAGGGTGGCGGACGGCGGTGAGAGGAGAGGGGGAGAGAATCTGTGAACTGAATAGGGTCTGAATGAGGAAGTGACGACAGTTTGGGGATTTAGGGTTTAGGTGAAACTAAGAGAATTTACAATCAGCGTCACTTTTAATTCTTTTAAGAAAATCTTGATTGGAGTTAATTTAGGTAATAAAATTGGTATCATCTTATAAATATGGTATTATTTTGATAAAAAACTAATAAAATTTTATTATTTATATAATTATGTAGATAAAATAATTTAAAATGATATAATATAAATTTTTAATTAAACTGAATATTAGAAGAATAAATTTTTTTTTTAGTTTTAAATTATTATTTATGGAATAATTTTTTTTTACTTTTTACTTGAAGGAGGATATACATTTTAATCATACTTAAACTTCAATCAGACTCCATCAATTAAAAAAAATGGATACATCGATTTCTGTTATTGGATGAGAAAAGGTTGGTGTTGACGGGTCAAGTAGTAATGCCACGTGTCAATTCTAAATAATTGCAGAGACTAAAAATCCTTCTGTGATCTTTCTTTTTTTTCCATTCTCCTCATCTTCTTTCATTTTTTTCAAAATTCCAACCTAAAATATAGTCAAGCTCACCATATCCTTGTGATTAACATAAATCCCAATCACATTCACTTAAGATTATGATAATCATACAATGAATAATCAACACAACAAACATGATTAAGTTCACCAATTTCATCATAATCGCATAACCTAAGATTTGAGAGAATAATACTTAATTTCACTAAAGATCTGCTACTTCAAAGTAATTAGTTGGCGGAGATTGTGAGGTTGGGTAATGGTGGCTGGCAGTTTCTCTGATGCAGCTTCAGCGACCAATAGCAGCAGTGATAAGATGGCGACAGTGGCGATTTGACAGCTCAGAGACTGCGACATAGACAAGGGAAGCAAGATGCAGGGACTGTGGTAGCAGCAATGGTATTGACAACTCCGGTGGTATTAGTTCCGTGGAGTCAAAATGACAACCACAGTAGATCAAGACAGAACAAATGCAAGCCAGCTATGACGTAGGGGAATGGAGAGCAAAAAAATGACGGCAAAAGCACACGCGGCAGAGACTGTTACAGTGTAGAGAGACGAAAGCAGCAGTGAAGGCTCATCCTCGAATCGGCGAAAGCAACAACAATATGGGGCTGGGGAAGAAACAGGGCACGTTGTAGGAAAAGGAAAGGAAGAGAAAGAAGAAAATAGAGGTTGGTTCGATGATGGTGGTGCCCAAATGATGGTGGTGAAGGTAAAGCTCGATAATGATGGTGATGGAGATGATTGTGACTGGCCAAAGAAAACAGAGAAGAAGAGGAACAAGATAGGGGAAAGAAGAAGAGAAGAGAAGAAGGAGTTTTTTTTTTTTCGAGGAGGGAGTTTTTAGTCTCTATAACTATTTGGAGTTCACACATTAGCTTCAACCTGACACGTCTTTCTTGCAACTGTTTGTCGACCAGTAGTAGGGGTTGATTTGTCTATTTTTCTTGATGGATGGGGGCTTAGTTGAGGTTTAAAGATGTTTATGATACACTATGTCTCACAGAAAAAAGGTCAGGGTCGAAAAGGATATTTACCCATATATATGAAATATGATCCCATAAATATTCTTATAGAATCCAAAATAAAATAAAATTAAAACTAATATTGGAGATACTCTAATTAATATGTGTGTATCTAATATTGGAGATACTCTAATTAATGTGTGTTTACTATACGGTGATTATGGATGGTTCCCGTTTCCACGAATAGTGAAAAAGCCTCTAAATTTGTCCCCCAATAGGTAATTTTCGCGACATATTTATCAAACTTGGTCCGACCTGATCGGTCAGACTGAAAATTCGGTCATCCAGTCATCAATTTAAGTTGGGTCATTCTTTAAACCGGCCAAATAATTAATCTGATCAAATTAAATAAAATTTGGTTCAAAATCAGTTTAAATTAACTCGTTTAAACTACAAAAATATTATTTCTATACATGCTTTTTTTGTTAAATATATTATGTAAATAAAATTAAATTATATTTACAAATTTAAAGAAAAAAATATTTTATTAATTAATATATGTTCTATTTCTATGATTGTTATTTTTTTTTCTATAAATACTTAAAGAGTGTGATAAATATAAATTTATAAATACTTGGAGAGTATAATAAATATAAATCAATTGATGAGTTATTAAAATTTAAAAATAATAATTAATTTAATACAAAATAAAACTAAAGAAAAATATATTTATTATGAAACTAAAAAAAATAAAATTTATATAATTATTTAATAATGACTGAGTCAATTGATGATCCATCAGTTGAACAAATGACCTAATAATCTAATAGTCTAATCGGTTTAATTACTGGTTTGGTTCTCATAATTATACGTGTGGATATCTGTTCTGTCAGAATAAATTGTCATGCCTAACACTCCAGCTGAAAGACTCTATGTTATCTTTATTTATTTATTTATTTATTTTTGGATCAACAAGATTGAAACAATTTCTCTTATATTTTTTTATTCATGCATTCGTGTTTTTTATTTTTGTTTTCTAATCATAAATGGGGTCATAGACACAGAAAACTACATAACAAACGTTCCGAATAATCTTATTCTTCTACAATCATCGAAAAAATTTGATAAAAACAAGTACCAACTCAAATGAAGATGTCAAAAACATCTTTTTATAAAGATGATTTGTTTAAACGTGTGATTTATTTATTTATTTAGTCACACTTTAAATAAAAATAACACTTTTATAATATATCAAAATCTAATCATATAATCTATTTTTTAACTCAATTTCTAGTCATAGGTATTTTTTAACTATAATTGAGAATAAAAGTAGATTCATCTGGCTGTTCTTTATGAAACTTGATAGATACTCAGTTTAATATCAGAATAAAGAAAGTAAGGACTAATAATGGTCCATAATTCATGTTACACAATTTCTATGCATTAAAAGGCATTGTCCATCAAATAACCTGTGTAGAAACACTTCGCCAAAACGATATAGTTGAGAAGAAATATCAACATTTTTTTGTAGTAACAAGACCCTGCTGTTTCACTCATCTATGTCCAAAAAATTCTGAAAATTTGCAGCTACTCATGCAGTGCATCTTATTAATAGAATTCTAAGTTCTTTGTTGAAAAATTCATCACCACATCTGATTTTGAAAGACAAAATTTTAGGTATCTCATACTTAAACGTGTTTGGTTGTTTAGTATACGCTTCAACTTTGCATGCACATAGAACAAAATTGGACAAAAGGGCCAAAAAATGTGTTATCTCATATCACAAAAATGGTATAAAGGGGTATTTACTCTATGATTTAACTTCCAAAAATATTTTCTTATCAAGGAATACTCATTTTTATGAAACTGAATTCCCCTTTGCAGTATATTCTGAAATTATAGCCAATAAAAAAATCTGTGACAAGATCTTTAACTAATCCTTCTAATCCTTTTCTATGCTTTGAAAATCCCTTTCTCATAGTTCCATGCATCACTCAAAACACGTCTCACTTAGAAAAATACCACAGCATACCAGCATGACATTGATACATCATCAGGGCCTCAAAAACAATAGTGAACTATGCCTTATTAATATAGAGCACCAAGGAACACAAATCTTCACATCTTGACCACTTTCACCACATTTACAAACTAGGCACTCAACTCAAACTAGAAAAAAGACCAGCATATTTAGATGATTTTCACTGCATGACTGTATTATCTAAACCTCATTATTGTTTTTCGTTTTATCCTAATATTTTACATGATATTTTTAAGAGTCACTATATTGTTTTGTGAGTCAGTCTTTATTGCACTATTTACATACTCAACATTCTATCAATACCCTTGTACCTAACTCACCCAAAAGAGTCAAAATGCTATGTTGAGGCCATTAGTGATCCATGTTGGCAAGAGGCAATTAAGATTGAATTGAAAGCCTTGAAGAAAAATCAGACCTGGACCATAGTAGCTAGAATCTCGATTTAACTCTTAAAATCTTTCGATATTACGATTTTAAATGAGTTTATCGATTTTACGAAATTTGTACTAAGTCTGACGATTTTACGATTTAAATCTTGTTAAGATTTTACGTTTACGTTTTTTATTTACTTTTTCGATTTCACGTAAAATCTCGATTTTCTCTACCTTGCCTGGACATTAACTAAACTACTTAACGGGAAGAAATTAATTGGATGCAAATGAGTTTTTAAGCTCAAGATAAACCCATATGGGAGTATTAAGAGGTATAAAGCCCGGTTGGTCATGTAAGGATTCACCCAAACTGTTGGGATTGATTATTTTGAGATCTATAGTCCAGTGATTAAAATGAGCACTCTTCGGATTGTTTTATCCATTACTGGAGCCAGAAATTAGCATGTACACCAGCTTGATGTTAATATTGCCTTTTTACATGGCAATTTGTTAGAAGAAGTTTATATGAAGCCTCCACCAGAATTAGTTCTTTCTACCTCTGATCTTGTTTGCAAGTTGAACATATATCTTTTCGAATGTTTTCTCCTCATTTAGATCCTCAAATAAACCATCAAACCTAATGTTAAAAGCTCTACACAATAAATAAAGGCAGGCCTTTAAACCAATAGGAGAGTAATTTTTTTTCCTTATCGCATCTCATTTAGAATTGTAGCTCATAATGATAAAATAGTCATAATAATTTACATATTTGCATATGACAAATGCATCGTTATAATTGTTCATCATGTACTTGGGTCTACTAACTAGTAAAATTATTGAAAACATTACTCTTTTCGTCATTAAAAGGTTCTTAAGTAGAAATTTACATTTATCAACTTGCAACTTTGGTTGTTTATATCTAGAGAATTTTGATCCTTTCAGATCATTATTGTGCAAGAATTTAACATAAATTGTTGAAATAATCTCTTTAATCTTATATTATAGGCAATTCTCATGTTCTTTTCTGTAAGCGAAAAATAAAAAAAATAGTTGCAAAGTGACTATTTCATTTTTGTTTAGACTCAATAGAAGAAAATTGATATTATATATGATATTCACAAGAAATTCACCATCTTCCACATATAGAAATAATACAGTAATACAAAAGAGACAAAAATAATCAATTAAAATTTATCTTATTTAACATTTAATTATTGTAGAATGTATTAAATAAAACTAAAAAAATAAATTTTATTATATTTTTTAATATTTTTTGTTGGTATATATTTTCGGAAATAATAATGACGACTATTGTAAAATCAAATGAGAAGGATCAATACATTATTAAAGTATTTTCGATTGACTCTACAATAATATCCTTGTTGTCTCTGCGATATATTTTTCTTCTTATTTTCTCGTCTCTCTAATCTCTTTTTCTTTGCTTTTCTTTTCATTCTTTTTCTACCGCCAAACAAAGCATAAATGATATATGAAGCACAGATATTTCGTTAAGTTATCGTGTCCGTGTGTTGGACACATTTCGAACACGACAGTCACCAACATTTGTCCAATATGCGTGTCTGCTGTGTCCAACTGTGTTTTAATAAAAAATAAAAAATTTTCTCCGGATACGTCTGGACACACTTAAATACTATCACTTATCAACGTGTCCAGTCTTATTCTTAACATATATTTTTAAAATAAATT
Source organism: Arachis hypogaea (assembly GCF_003086295.3). Taxonomy (NCBI): domain Eukaryota; kingdom Viridiplantae; phylum Streptophyta; class Magnoliopsida; order Fabales; family Fabaceae; genus Arachis; species Arachis hypogaea. Next base: position 46,346,470 of record NC_092043.1, read on the forward strand.
TAGATATAGTATATATTCTTATTTATTAAAATAAAAAATATTTTAAATATTTTATAAAATTAAAATAAAATATAAAGAATAATTAAAAAATTTAATTTATATTTTAATATCAATAAAATATTAAAATATTATTATAATTTATCTAAAAAATACTTTATATTTTATATATATATATATATGTATTTTTGTATCATGTAAGATTTTTAAAATTTATGTGTCTGGATTATCGTGTTATCACTGTCTATACATCATAGTAAATGATAGAATCTTTGGTGGTATAAAAAACTCCTTATAAATACAACACGTGGTACTCAAAATTAAAGGGCAGTAGTGTCTTAACTCTTAAATATTTAAGTAGTAGAAAAAACGTGAGTGAATAATCCAAACATGTGCGTGAAAAGAAGTAGTTTAAACCACTCAATTTACAAATTTTATGAGATTTGTTTTTATCGTTCAAAGCACCTTGACTCTAAGCGGAGAGAACCACAAAGTAGCACATGGTCCACAATTAGTTCCCTCCAACGTCATCAAAAGTTATTTATGAACCACAAATTTTATGAGATGAACCAATTAATCCAAAAAGCATTCGGGTCATGTTAAATTGACCAGTGTTTTAGTGTGCTAAGATTAATGTTATTTTATCAATTGTTGGGTTAAATTTATAGTTGTGATAACTGAATTGGTGATCAAACCGATTAGATTACTAGTTTATTAGTTCAATCGATAAATTATTGGTTGAATTAATAAAATTGAATTTACGCAAATAAAAAATATAAAATATTAAAAATAGTCATAAACTTAAAAAATTCAAAATACATATCTTCAGTTCTTCACCAACATTTTAAAAATAATTAAGTTTTAAAGTCTAAAGATAATTAATACAAAGATAGACATGAAATTAGTTAGTACTACTACAGTAATATCTTAATTAGACACAATATATACATAACAGAATAGTTTTTTCAGATTACACAACTTGTTTACAATAACCCCATGCAGAATCAATTTTTGCTCTATTATTGTTTTTTTGGGTTCCAATTGATGCATCAGGAGTTGATCCTTGTTCTTGCAAATATGGTGTTTCTGATGGTGTATTCGTGAAAGCTATTCTAAAACAATATGGAGTAGCAATAGTATAAAACAACAACAACCTTAAATTTTCTATTTCCTATTCCCTATTCAGCAAGACAGCAGCCTTAAATTCACAAAACAAGCAGATTCATAGTTTCATACTAAACAATTACTTCAACATCACCTATTTCAACAAGTAGCTATTTCAACAACAGAAATTTCACCTATTCATCCCAGAAATTCTAAGTTTTCATAACAGAACAGAACAACATAACAACATTATTCATAATAGCTTCATAATTTTAAGTTTTCAACAAACATATTCAACAAGCATTAGAAGAACAGAGCAGAACAGAAGAGAATAACATATTCAACTAACCTGTTTGACAGAGCAGAGGACAAAGACGACGGTAACGACGCGGCAACGACAAATATGAGAGACAGGGACAAAGGTGAGACGAAGCAGAGACACGGTTCTGTTCTGTTCCTTGAGACTTCAGAATGGGTGTCACAATGAGGTCTTCTAAAGTGAGGCGAAGAAGACGACGGCGGGCGGCGGGCGGCGGACGGTAGTGGCACGGTGAGTGACAGAGTGAGGTGACGTCGCGAGGTGAGGAGGTGAGGTGGAGGGTTAGCCGTTGTGGTTACTGGTTAGGGATTAGGGTTGGGAAAACAGGAATGGGGGTTTATTCGAGTCTCTTTTTTTTTAACCAAAACGACGTCTTTTTTGGAAAGTGAATTTAAAAAAAACTTTCGAACTGGCCGGTTGAACAAAAACTATCGATTCTCCAATTTTTATCAAAATCGGCCGGTTCAAACTGATTCTCAACGATTTTGTTCATTGTTCGATCATATTCATCAACCAGACCGATCAAAAGTCCGATTCATTGATTTTCTAATCGAACCAGCCGATCCAGTTCGATTCTTACCACTATGGCTTAAATCGGACTAACCCACATGTTATGACTTATGACTCCCATTTACATTTACTTATGAATATTTAATTTTTGTATTAAACATAAATATAACTCATCATATTTTTTATATAAAAATAAAAAAATTTATTGTTGTTGTCATGTAAAAGTAATTATATAATTATTATTAAATATATATACATACATTTCCAATAATATAAAATAATTATTTCTATAATTATGCATAAGATCATATGATTGTCCTTTTTCCTAGGATTTGATTTCTATTAATATATTAGTATATGATGTTATTTTGTGTAACTTTTTAATTAGATACCAATTATTAATATTTTAACACTAATTTTAGTTAGGATAATTTTGTCAATATAATTTAAATTTAGATATAACTAAAAAATTAATTATCTTATAAATTACACTAGGAAATACAATTAATCTACACTTTTTAAGAATCAGTGAGGTAGTGGCTTATTTTTTTTAACAGTGTATGTTAATTCGTATTTTTCCATCAGCATAAATTTAATTTTAGATATATAATTAAACTAAATTTACAGGTAAAATCCAACTTTACAAATAATATAATTAAACTTTGTAAGTAATATAATCGAAATATGAATTAAAGTATAAAATATAGTGGTGATTGATATTTGTATTCTTGTAAATTTTGATATTTTGCTGTAAATATATTTGATTATTTTATTTTAAAAGTTTGATTTTTTTAATGATTGATTACCTTACTAAAACAAAAAAAACAGTGAGAAAAGTTAATATAGATATGTTCATGGTTTCTGAGTGTGTGGCCTAAATAATTTATAATATTATTTCAAATAAAAATAATAGATCAATTAATTCCAGCTAATACAATATTGTTGCAAAAATTGATTAATTAATGTCATTTTAAAATTAGAACCATATTCAAATTTGTAATTACAATATAGATTAAAAATATTTAACATTTAAAATTAGAACTATATATAACTCTTTCATATTTATGTATGTATTTTAGATGTGGTAGTTTAGATAAGGCTTATGAGGTGTTCAAGAAAACTTGCAATAAACGTGTAGTTTCATAGAACGTAATGATGTCGGATTTGGTGGCTAAAATGGATTCTGAATATATGGGTGAGAAGCAATTGAAGCATTTGAAGAGGTGCAGAGATTGGTGAATATGTATGTAAGCATCACATGTTTGTGTTCGTGTTTCAATGGTAATATCATATTTAAAAATAAAAAATATAAAATTTAATTAATAATTTAATAAAATTATAAAGACTGATAAAATAATTTAATTTTTTTATTTTGAATAATTATTATAATTTAATTATATAACAAAATATTTTAATTTAATAAATTTTAAAATATTATATATGTCAATGTTTTTTAGCAATATTTATACACTACACACATTTAACATGCTCAAAGATAGTGTAGGAGAAAGGTTGTATTTATTTATAGACACCAAATAGAAACATAGAAAAATAAATTATGTTTGACAGATAAAATAGATAGATAGAAATAATGTGTCTAGAGACATTAAATTAGTATAAATTAGTATATATTGTGTCTTTTTTGACAAAAATACACAAAGACGTTAATAGGAGACACGGTTTATTTTTTACATTTTCTTTCATTATAGTTTTCATCGTTATATTTTTTTCTAAATTTTTATATGAAAAAATAAATTAAACTTTTATAATTTGTTCTAATTTATCACAAAATAAAATATAAAAACACTAAATTTTAGGGGTGAACGCGAATCGGATATGGCCAAAATTTCGATCTGGTCTGCACTAAAATCATTGGATCAGATCGGATTGGATGTCGGATATATCCGTAAAATACAAAAAATATCTTTAAAAGCTTATTTTTATTAAAAAATATCAATGAAATTCATTTTTTCTATACTTTTAAATATGTTTACTCTTAAAATAATATTAAACATACTCTTTTTAAATAATAAATTAAAATAATACAACATATATGATAATTATTAGTTAAAATAAAATATAAAAAAATATTTACTTATTTATTTCTTTATTTTTGCGGATACACGGATATGCGGATACCTACACAAAGTCCGCAATTTGATTCGATTATGTGCGAACCCGACCCGACAGCCTTGCGGATCAGATCCATATCTGCAATTTTTTGATTAGATTTGGATAAACACCGCGGATATGCGAATCGAATCTGATCCATGAACATCCCTACTAAATTTTGTGTCTTAATATATTATGTTTTATTCGGGAATGGATCCTCTCAATTGTTAAAAAAATTGAAAGTGTAAAGTGTGATTTCTAACCAAAGTTGCGAAAACTGAATCGGTCAATGAACCGATAGAATGACCGGTTCAGCGGTTCAGTGGTCTAACCGTAGTTCAACCGAAGTTCAACCGGTTTAATTAAATATAAAATAAAATTATAAAAAATTAATATATCATTTTTAATATTTAAATTCAATAAATTTTCAACTAAATAAACTCAGTATAAATTACATATAACAAAATAAAACTTCAGTCATAAAAAATATACCTTTAAATTCTTTAAAAATTCTTATGAAGTACATTATCTCAAACAAAAAAAGCTTGTTGTAGTTATTGGCATCAATGTATAATTTAATTTTTTAAAATCAACGGAATTACTCTAAAAACTTCAACAAGGTACCAACAACCATTAACAAAAATATTCCAGAAGTAACAAAAAAAAAAGATGAAAATCAAATGAAGCAGCAACCATATTTTCTTCAGTTAATCAACAGAGTTACATAGGTAATCCAATTGAAATATTTTTTGCAATTACAACAATCAGAATTTAATCTATCCAACCATCAGAATTCAGAATATAAAAACAGCAAATCATAATCATTATAATTAATAAAATAAAAAAACAAATTAAACTACTGATCGAATAACTCAAGAAAGAGGGAGAGCAACATAATCGAACTGTGTAATTTTCTATGGCCGCAGATTGAAACGGCGAAGAGTCCACGGCGGCAGAAAGTAATGCTCGAACTGCACTGTGAGCTCGACAGAGAAAGGGCAAAGACAGGCAAAAACGCCGAGGACAGAGACGAGTTCAGGAAGGCCGACGATGACAATGACTGAAATGGCTTGACGACACGACGAGGACAGAAACAGCGACGAAAACAACAGCTCCCAGTAGATCTGGCAATACGATAATGGATCCAGGAGGAAAAAAGGGGCGGCCAACGACGACGAGGACAGAGGCAAACTTGGCGACACCACGAGGACAGAGAAGTTGAGAAGGTGACGCTACTGTTGGTGGTGGCGGCGTGGAACTCAGAGGGAGAGAGAAAGGGGAAATAGGGTTTTCTTCTGAGAGAAAGGGGGTAGCTGGGCTTTTATATGGGGTTTTTTTTTAAACCTTTGAAAACCGTAAAAAACCAACCGGTTTTCAGTTCACCGATTAACCGCCGATTCTACTGGTTTTTTTATCGGTTTTTTGTCTGACGGTTTTTAAGTTTACCCGAATCGGCTAGTTGACTGGTTTTTGGTTAATCTGGTTGAATCGGCCGATTTGGTTCAGTTTTCAGAACCATGTCTCTAGCCCTTCATTGCTCTCTCTCATATTTATTTTTGGTCCCACTTATAAAATTAATAGTGAGAGATCACACTTTACTCCATCAATTATTAAAAAAAATTGAGAGGATGTATTTCTCATAGTACTATTCATCATCTTATAAGCAAAGGCAGCTATTCACACATGTATATATCCTTTTTCTCTCTACCACAAACTTTTCCTATATATATATATGAGTAGGCATGATAAAAGTTATAACATAGAATCCAATATTGATCAAGAAATAAAGGATGTCTAGTACTAACACTTCAGTACTTGATTGCTTCAAACCTGATGCAAAATTCAACATGATTGATCGAAACACTGCAAATTATCATCCTAGTATTTGGAAGGATTATTTCCTTCAATATGCTTCACAATCCATGGTATATATCTATCTCTCTATATTGTTCATCAAGCATGCAAATGCAATAATGATCAACTGATATATCTTTTATATGGATGTAATGCAGGAATTTGATGATGATGAAACGAAGGCACAAATTGAAAAACTGAAGAAACAAGTTGTCAAAATGCTTGTTGATGCCTCAAAGCCCATTGCAGAAATAGTTAACTTGATTGATTTAATCTGTCGTTTGGGGATTCATTATCACTTTGAAAGCGAGATTGAAGAAGTGCTGCAACAAATTCACAAGAATTATACCAAAAATGGAGAAATAATAATTGTTGAAGATAACCTTCGCTTACTTGCTTTGCTTTTTAGGTTATTAAGGCAACAAGGATATCACGTTTCACCAAGTATATACCTTATTCTATATTTTTTAGGTTAATTTTATATTTTGGCTTAAAATAACCTAAATTAGTTTTACTTTATTTTACTTTCAAATATTCTTTTTAACGTTTATTTAGATGTTTTTAATTATTATTTTAGTTTTACTTATTTCTTCTTATTTTTTCTAATTGTTGGTTAATTTCTAAATTAGTTGGCTAAATTAATGTTAACTTTCTAAACATTTTCTTAAATATTTTGATTGTTGTATGGAACAATAGTTCCAGAAAAATTATTAGAAAAATTATGCTATCACAAATATAAAAAAAATTAAGTTAGAATATTTATTTTTTGTTGATCAAAGATAAAGTTTGACTTTTAATAGCACAGTCACTTAAATCATCTTGTAATAGTTCCAAAAACCTTTTTCAGTTCTTCTTGGTCTCACTATTTACTATAACATAGGCAATTACATAAAAGTGAAAGAGAAAGGAGAGGGGAAGGAAAAAAAAGAAAGAAAAAGGCCTCAGGTTGAGATTGGGGAAGGGAAAGTGAAAGGGAAGGCTCGGGAAAGGGTTGTGGCTTCAGCGTGTTTTTTTTTTTTAAATAAATACAAAATAACGTCGTTTTTAAGATTTTGATAAACAGAAATCGTCTTAGAGATTAGTAACTATTAACTTGGAGAATCACTTAGAGTGCAAGTTCGATGATAGAATTGAGTAACTATTAACTTGAAGAACCACTTTAAAATTTGAGTGCAATTTTAGAGACCACTTTGAGATTTAACTCTTTGTTTCTTCTTAATGTTCATTTCTTTCTAATTGTTGTTGGTTGATTTTTAAATTAGTTCCTGAATTAATATTGACTTTTTAAACTTTTTCTTAAATATTTTGATTGCTGTATGGAACAATATCTAGATGTGTTCAACAAATACAAGGATGAGAACGGAAAGTTTAGTGAAAAACTTGTGAAGGATGTGGAGGGATTGCTAGAATTGTATGAAGCATGTCATCTTAGAATTCATGGAGAAGAGATATTAGATGAAGCTTATGAATTCACTTCCACTCAACTTGAATCCATTGCAACCCAATTGAAGCCTTCTCTTGCAGCACAAGTCAACTATAGTTTAAAGCAATCTTTACACCGAGGTTTGCCGAGATTGGAGGCACGCCGTTTTATTTCAATATATGAACAAGATCCAACCCATAATCACACTCTCCTCACTCTTGCAAAATTAGATTTTAATTTCCTACAAAATTTGCATCGAAAAGAAGTTGGCAACATTACCGAGTAAGCTCTTTAATTTAACCACAAAACCATCCTACTTTGTTAAATAAGTTTTCAAATTCCTATCAAAATAGTCATCTTGGTTAAATGTTTATACTCTTCTACAAAAGTTCAAAAATCAAAATGTTTAGTTTAGATATATATCGAGTGTTAGTTTATTTTATTTTTGTTAAATGTTTATAGTATAAGTTAACTGTTGATATATTTTATAAAAATATTTAGGAGACAATAAAAAATAAATTTCAAGTTATCTCCTTTTGTATTTCTTAACTGATAGAATATATTAAGATTAATTAACATTGATTAGAATTATTTAACATATTTAAATATTTATATATTGTAGAATATTACGTCTTTATAATTTTGATTCTCTTATCATCTATTAATGCCTTTCTATATATTGTATTATTCTATATAACTTGAATATACATAAATTATTTTTTTACTGCTCTCTCTTATTTTTTTAACATTAACTATTACTGTTTTTTTTTTTTTTTGCGTTCCTTAATTATTGCTAAAATAATTAAGTAATATTTGATATAATAATTATGTAATTATAGATGTTATATGTATAAAATTATAAATATTAAGTTAAATAAAATAATTTTGAGTTGTTGTTTCTCCAGTATTATCGAAGTTAAACTTATTTATTTAACTAACCACACCATAATTATAACATTGTTATTGTGTTTTTGTCCTTTAATTTTAGGTGGTGGAAGGAGCTTAATGTTGCTGTAAAACTACCATATGCTCGAGATAGAATTGTAGAATGTTTTAACTGGATTTTGGCGGTTTATTTTGAGCCTCAATATTCTCAAGCTAGAAAAATGCTGATAAAATTGTTTGCTCTTATGTCAATTATTGATGATACATATGATGCTTATGGAACTATAGATGAACTAAAACTTTTCACCGAGGCAATTGAAAGGTTGGTTAAAAATTATAAATAGATACTAATTTTTTTATGCTAGGTAGCTGATATTTTGAGTCCAACCTATGAATTATAGACACTTTGCTGAGTTATTATATTTATGTGTCACATACATTTTGGACATAACATTCATCGACACTCGTCTGACACACATGTATGCTATGTCCAACCGTGTCTTAATAAAAAATAAAAAATCTTTTCCAGAGACACTTAAACACACCTAATACCATTCATCACGTATCAGTGTGTCCAGTCTTATTCTTAACATATATTTTTGAAATAAATTTAGATATAGTATATATTATTATTTATTAAAATAAAAAGATATTTTAAATACTTTATATATATAATTAAAATAAGACATTAAAAATAATTAAAAAATTAATTTATATTTTAATATCAATAAAATATTAAAATATTATTATAATTTATCTAAAAGATTACTTTATATTTTATATGTATGCATGTCCCTGTGTCTTATAAGATTTTAAAATTTGTGTGTCGACATATTCTGTATGATATTGTGTCCCATGTCTATATCAGTATTCATGCATCATAGAGTCCAACTAATTGGTGGTGATGGTAAAAACTGAAATATTGGAAGAGAAAATAAAATTGAAGGAATTGAATGAAAATTTAATAGAATGTTCGAAATTTGAGCTTCTAATGAAAATATCATGCCTTTATTAATTTTAAAATTTGAAAGTTAATTTGGAATTAATGGTCACGAAATTTGTGGATATTGATGGTGAACTATCAAACTTTTCTAACTTGTAAAGTTTTTTCATGGTGGGATACATTACAGGTGGGATATTAGCTCCTTGGATGATCTTCCCGAATACATGAAATTAATTTATGAGTCTCTCCTCAAATTTTTTGAAGAAGTAGAACGAGAACTTGAAAATCAAGGAAGAGCATATTGCATTAAATATTCCATTAAAGAAGTAAGACCCCTTTTTTTAACCTCTTAAAAATATATTATATTTGTTTTGTGGAGTGCATCCATCCAACTCTGTAAAATAACAAGTATTATTCATTTTAATTTTGACAACATTTGCAAAATTTATGAGATATATATCATAGGACGACCGATCAAATTTATTCCATTGAGATCTCTTAGAGCCAAACTCCAGAGCGAATCTAAGAAGAGGAGGCCAAAAATTAAATATTGTATTATATAATTTATAATATTATTTTTTATTATTATTTTTAATAAAAAATTATTAATAATGCTATATTAAAATAAAAAATTCTACTAAAAATAATAATTTTATGTTTAATATCATATAACTAAAATTCTAATTTTTATCATTTATTATTATAAAGAATGTAACATGAACAATATAAATGATTTATTCTGATATTTTTTATACATGTATTTAAAATAAATTAATGAATAAAATATATAAAATATTCACACTAATATATAATTTATTTAAAATGCTTATTTTAATATTATAAAAAATAAATAAATATTAAAATAATTTAATTTTTATGTATATATTTTTTTACTATTCAATTAGAATTTGTTATAAAATATTAAAGTATTTTTCATATGATTTTAGATTGATTGAATGATTAATTTATTCGTCTGCATAAATAAATATTAAAAATTTAAATTCCGTCTTAGTTAAATGGTTAATTCACTTGTTTTAAATTTATTGAATTAGAAAATACCTTAAAAAATTAGTAGTAATGATTTTGTAATATAATACGTGTGGGATGGCAGCTTCAGAAGACAACCCAGGCCTATATGACTGAGGCCAAATGGTTGAATAACAAATATATACCAACAATAGCAGAGTACATTCAGATATCAACATTATCATCTGCTTATCCATTCCTCGTCACAAGTTCTTACATTGGCATGGGAGATATCGCCATAGAAGACATCTTTAAATGGGTAACAAGTAAACCCAAAATTGTTAGAGCTTCCGCAATTATTTGCAGGTTCATGGATGACATTGTCTCTAATGAGGTATATTTATGTGCAATATACAAACACAACATAAAAGTTTAACTATCATATTAGGTATATATAATAATTAATTATTCGCATAAAATATATATTAAAATATAAAATATACATTAAAAATAAATTTAAAATATATATATATATTTATACAAAAAATAATATTAAAAAATAATAATTTAAAATTATTTTATTTAATTTAACATCTAAAATTTTATATATGTATTTATAATTACATATTTATTATATTTAAAATTACTCATTTATTTTAACAATAATTAAAAAATATAAAATAATAAAAAAACTTTGAACTATTTTGAATTGATTTTTATTGTCTTTCAAATATTTTCGTTATATAAAAATATATAGTACTGACTTTTGTGTGCATATTGTATTTTTGAAAGTTCAATTTATATTATAACTGAATTTTAATGTATAATTTTTTTGAATTTTTTTCTTATTATATTTAGTCATGTGAAAGTTATTTTAAAAGCTAAATTTCATTGAACAGTTTGAACAGAAAAGAGAACATGTTACCTCAATAATAGAATGCTATATGAGAGATTATGGTGTATCTAAAGAAGAAGCCATTCAAGAATTGCAAAAGGGAGTTACAGATGCTTGGAAGGATATAAATGAGGAATGTCTGAAGCCAACCAAAGTTCCAATGTTATTTCTAACGCGTGTTGTGAACATGGCACGATTTATGGATGTGATGTACAAAGATGAAGATTGCTACACTCATGCTGAAGGAAAAATGAAGAAATGCATTGAAGCTTTGCTTGTAGATCCGGTGCCAATCGATAATATGAGAAAAAAGGATATGAATCCTTTTATATATGCCTAAACAAAATCTAATAAAATTGTAAGAGAATTTTCTTATTTAATATAGAATATTTGCTTATTTTAGTTCTAAATTTTTTTTTGGATTAGACACTTTAATCTTTAACTAAAATTAATTAACTCGTTAGTCTTCAATATTTATTAATTTTGTAGATCATATTAGTTTTTGGTTCACTTTATTTCGTCAACTCCTAATAGAACTATATTGCATAATTATCGTGTCAGACGTTGTATCATATATACGAAAAAGATAAATTAATTTATGGATAAATTACAGTAAATTTGGTCCTTTAAAATATTATTGTCAGGCAAATTAATCCCAAAATTATTTATTATAAGACAAATCAATCTCAAAAAATATTCATTATTAGAAAAATTATTCTATCACAAATATAAAAAAGATTTTAAGTTAGAATATCTATTATTTTGTATCAGAGATAAAATTTGACTCTTCAATAGTCACTTAAGTCATCTTACAACATACACTACATGAAATAATCAGAATAGCGACCGATATAGAATTTTTAGGAACAGAAAAAAAATCGGTCGCTAAATCGGTCACTAATAGCAATCGAATTAGCGACCGATAAGTTTATTATATAACTAGAATAAAGCTTGTCGCTAAATTGGTCGTTATTTTCAAATTTGGTGACCGAATTAACAACCAAAACAAGAGAAGAAACTACTTTGGGATTTTTGGTCACAAAATCGGTTGCTATTTTTTAATTTGGCGACCGATTTTGCAACCGATAGAGAAATAAGGTGAAAATTTGTTTGGTCACTAATTCGGTCGCTAAGACAATAGTGACTAAATCAGTTGCTAATTGTTAAGATAGCGACCGATTTTAGCGACCAACATAATCGGTCACTAATAGCAACCGAATTAGCAACCAATAAATTTATTATACAACTAAAATAAAGTCGGTCGCTAAATCGGTAACTATTTTTTAATTTAGCAATCGAATTAACAATCAAAACAAAAGAGATAACTTTTTTTGAATTCTTGGTCACGAAATCAATCACTATTTTTTAATTTAGCAATAGATTTTGCAACGAGTTATAAATTATTTGATCCTTAATTCGGTAGCTAATGCAATGATCACTGAATGGGTCACTAATTCAAATTAAATAATATAGTTATTGAAATACCCTCCAAACCCTAGCTCAATTCACCCACACCATTCATCTTCTCCAAACAATTACTGACACAGCACCGTCTCCTTCTTCGCAGCACCGTCTCCTAAGGTGAGGTCTCGTCACCGTTGGCGTCGTCTGAGTTCGCAGATCGTTTCATCGCCGTCCAAATCTGACTTTTTCATTGTCATGCCGTTCTTTCCTCACCGTCGCCTCCTCTGATCGTGCCGCCTCCTCTGCTCACTCCACTGCTGCAGATCGTCACCTTGCCGTCCAGATCGGCTGTTGCTCCTTGTCGCGCAGTTCATTTCTCACCGCCACCTCCTCTGGTAACTTCTTCTCCGGCAACAACAACAACAGTCTCTCCGGTAACTTCTTCTCAAACTAATTTATTTGTTATTCTGAAGCCTCAAATAACGATCATTTGTTGCTGGTAGAAGGATAATGTTTCTAATCAGCGCGAGTACATAGTCCACCTTCTCGCGAATGAGCAGTCTCGGCTTCAAATTCTAGACGCAACTGATCCTGTAATTCTTTGTTTCTTTCTGATTTCTCAAGGTGTAGAAGAAACAGAATGTGATGTGTGTCTGAAAGCAGTGGATGATTTAATGCATGAAGATTTGGTCCGAATTCATAGATACAATACCATAATGTTAATGCCAGGATCGTATAGATGATGCTGTTGAAGGTATTTGTTCTGAATTTCTAGTCCCACAAGCATATATAATTGTTTGATTTTTACTATGATTTTTCTTTTTCTATTGCGAATTTTTTTCGTGCAAGGTGAATCCTGCCAATGAGAGAATGCTTGGAGGTGGTGGAGCTGATGGAGGTAACTGAATTTTTTTCTTTTTTAATTTTAGAAGCTTAGAAAGATTTTGAACGCGTCTAAGTTATTGTTCTCAAATATGCTCCCTGAAATTTGAAAATGTTGAAGAAGAAGAATGGAATGGCAAATTCCTCATTTTTGCTTCAGCATCTAGAATTGAGTACTTATGTATAGACAGTGTAAAACTATTTTCCAATTGAATACTTAGGTTTGCATGACTATTCAAATAGCTTGGGTAAAAGCCAACTACATATGCAGTTGTTTGTGATTGGACGATAATGCAAAACTTTTTCAGTTGCATTCAAATTGAATCCTTAAAGTTTCAACGATGAGTTTTTCATACTTTTTGGTAAGAATTAATCTAGCGAACTAGCTACGAATGACACCATTTTATGTGACTTCCAGCTATACATAGAGCTGCAGGCCCAGATCTTCTTCAAGCTTGCCTCAAGGTTCCAGAAGTCAGGCCTGGAATCCACTGCCCAACAGGGGAAGCAAGGATCACGCCGTCAGTTCTTATTACATTTAGAAAGCATGTTTAAAATGAAGCTTAAACTTGTGAAAATTAGGCAATAAAAAGTATGTAAAAACAGCTTTTGCTTTAAAGGGAATATATGGTAATAACAAAATAGCACTTATGTTATACTTGTGAATTGTGATACTATAACTTCCTTTGGTTATTTATTATAAACTCTTTTCTTCGTTCATGTGCACTTCACAGAGGTTTCAAGCTCCCAGCTACTCATGTTATTCATACCGTTGGACCAATTTACCATGCAGATAATAATCCAGCTGCCTCTCTGGCAAATGCGTACATATAGGTTTTGTAAAGCCATTCTCTGTGCAAATATTTTGTTTCAGTTTTTAATTTGAGTAAGTTTCATCCTTTTTGTGTTTTGGTTCAGTGACATTGTATTCTGAAATTGGTTTCAGAAATAGCTTGAAGGTTGCAAAAGAGAACAGCATTCAGTATATAGCATTCCCAGCCATATCATGTGGTGCCTGTGGGTAGGTTCATTTTCAATTTTCACCCTGCCATCCTAAATTTTAATGTATTTAGCCTTATGTTTTGATTATGAATAATGATCATTTAGGGCTAGCCAATGTGGTTGCACCAATGATTTGCTTTTAGGAGATTTATATTTTAATTATTTCCAAGAATAAAAAGACCATTGTGGTTATTATATTTTAATTATTTCCATCAATATCTTGGCTTCTTTTTAATGACTAGGTAGTGGTCTTTTATACTAGAAATGGTTGAGCATTTTATGATATTTTTAGTGTAAATGGGCTGATTAGTTGGGAAGAGTTGAGCTGAACCTAAATCCGGCCTAATTCTTTTTATTTTTAACTAAGCCATTTAATTAAGCATGGACACCTATGAACCTTGCATTCTGTGCATTGTGTGGAATCATTAGTAAAACTGTTGGAGGTTTACTTGGTTTAATGACATTCTTCATCATTCCACTAACTTCCTTTTGTAGCATTGCGGCCCTGTTCTCATATTTTAGATCCTATTTATTACATATTCAGAGCATTATTATTTATTATAAGTAACTATAAAGGATATAAAGAATGATGGGATCATATATAATGCAGCTGTGAAGTTTAGTTATAAGTGCTATGAATCTGTTGTGTTTGTTAATTAAGTTGTACTAGCTAATACAGCAGCGTGAGAATAAGTCAGCACATAGTCATATATATGTGGAGAGTCATTGGTAGTGTAACTTAGATTTGTATCATTGCTTTTATTTCATTCTTGAATTCCAAGTTTCCTTTTCTTTCCTTGTTCTGCTATCTGCTATGCTTCTTCAATGGATAATAATCATTTTGGTTTTGAAATAATGTATATCATGAATGTGTCAATTCAGTTCTTGAAGAGTTAAATAAATATAATATCTTATAATTGTTATATAATATATGCATGAAATCAATTAAAACAAATCGTGTACTCACCAAATAAGGATGGTTCAAAGACTGGAGAAAATCATGAGTCCAAAAGTTTGGTTGGTAATTAGCTGAGTTTCTTTGAAGAGCATATGGGGTAATTAGCTGTATATGCTTCCGTTAAGTATATATGCTTCCATTTGTTTCATTATTGCTGTTGTTTTGTAGCAAATTTCTACTTAACCAATGTTTAAAATCGCAGTCTACATTGCTACATTCGCAGCCTAAGTCAACAGTTGGAACACCAGCATATACTGCTCCAGAGGTTTTGTCTCGAAAGGAGTATGATGAAAAGGTATTCAAAGTTAGTTGGAATTCGCAAAGAGTAATATTAGGAAATTAACTTTTTTTTAGCATCGGCCAATTCTTTTAAAATTATTTTTAGTCTTGATAACTATTTGGTAATTGTGCAGATTGCAGATGTTTGGTCATGTGGGGTGACTTTGTATGTAATGTTAGTTGGAGCATACCCATTTGAAGATCTAGAAGATCCTAAAGACTTTAGAAAGACTATTGGGTTCAGGTCTTATTCATAACTTACTAGTTTTCCTTCCATGATGATTAACAACACAAAGTGGTTGTAAAGTTTAAAGTCTTGCTTTGTTGGCAGAGAATAATGAGCGTGCAGTATTCTATACCTGATTATGTGCGTCTTCCTTCAGAGTGTAGGCATCTTCTCACTCGCATTTTTGTTGCCAATCCAGCCAAGGCAAGTATTATATTAGTCTATAGATGTTGGATACTATAGTTTGAGATTTTATACTCTATAAATGTGTGATAGAATGCTTAGAGTTAGATTCTATTGTATTGTATACTAATCATTAAATAAATTATATGTGATGGTTTTTAAAGAGGATTACTATTTCGGAGATAAAACAGCACACATGATTCTTGAAGAACTTCCCTAGAGAAATAATTGAGGCTGATAGAAGAATCAATGAAGAAAGTGGGGGCAAAACACCCAATTAAACCAAGGGAAGCAAAATATTACGTGAATTAGCCGTTCAGTCTGTCTGGAGGGAATTATTTTAGGTCCCGCTCCCGCTCCGCTCTATACCCAAAGGTGGATCTAAGTAACTCAGTGAGTGCTTTCGAAGTGGAAAATTGCTTCATTAATCAACCAAATAATATCTCTATGTAATTTGAATGAGCTAAATTCGAACTATATTTGTATATAATTCGAATCTACTCAATTCGAATTATACAAGAACATAAATACACACTAATTCAAATCTATATGATTCGAATTACAAACAAGCATAATTCGAACTAGGTTAGTTCGAATTACACATGTGCACGCTTCCCCAAATAATTCGAACCTAGTTGATTCAAATTACTCCCATTTTGTATCTAGTAGTAATTCGAATAGGGTTTATTCGAATTATCTTGAATCCGGCTATATAAGGAGTTCGAATCCTCCTCACTTGAATCACTTTTCCATTCTCATCCCCACTAAATCTCAGAGAAAACGATCCTGATTCGCTCCGACAAAGACTCGATCAGAATACTCAGCCGATGGGGGACGATCCGGAAAGGCTATATCGGTTGGATGGAGTTGCTCATATAATCGGGATCATCAACGACAAGGTTAGTAGAAAGAAAATTTTGTGCTAGTGGTTTATTTGAGTTAGTGGTTTTGTAGGTGGTTTATGTTAGTGGTTTATGCTAGTGGTATTGCAAGTTTATTTTAGAGGTTTTGCATGTAGTTTTGTAAGCGGTTTATGTTAGTGGTTCATGTTAGTGGCTTTTGTTAATAGTTTTGTATGCGGTTTTGTTGATGACTTATGTTCGTGGTTTATGCGAGTGGTATTGCATGTGGTTTATTTTAGAGGTTTTGTATGCGGTTTTGTTGGCGGTTTATGTTAGTGGTTTTTGTTAGTGGTTTTTGTTAGTGATTTTGTATGCGATTTTGTTGATGGTTTATGTTAGCGGTTTATGCTAGAGAGATTGTATGTGGTTTATTTTAGAGGTTTTGTATGCGGTTTTATTGGCGGTTTATGTTAGTGGTTCATGTTAGCGGTTTATGTTAGTGGTTTTGCATGCGGTTTATGTTAGTAGTTTTGCATGTGGTTTTCGTAAGTGGATTTGATTGTGGTTTATGTTAGCGATTTAAGCATGTGGTTTTGTTAGTGGTTTATTATGTTGGTTTGGCATGTAGTATTTGTTAGTGGTTTCCATAAGTGGTTTCTGTTGTGTGTCTTTGTTGGTTAGTGATTTTGTAAGTGGTTCTAATTATGCGGTCCATGTAATGTGTAGCCTCAGCGATGCATCTCGAGCATGCGGCGGTAGCAGGAATGCGACTCGATGAGAGGTACGTTTCGTATTTGTAGATGGTCGGATTATACCATCTTGCGAGATGCGAGACTGAACGATAGATGGTTTCGATTAGATGAGCCCCTTGTTAGTGTCTTCGTCGAGCGGTGGCGTCCGGAGATGCACACATTCCACATGCCGTTCGGAGAGTGCACGATCACACTTCAGGACGTGACGTACCAGTTGGGTTGCCAGTGCACGATCACACTTCAGGACGTGACGTACCACATGTCGTCAGTGGTTGTCTGACAGATTTCCATATATACATCTAGGGTGGTCGTCCGGCTTGGGTGTGCTTCCAAGAGTTGCTTGGCGTGTTACCTCCTGCGAACCAAATTCAGAAGTTCGCAGTGAACTGCACTTGGTTCCAGGAGACTTTTGGAGAGTGTCCCGCCGGAACCGATGAGGAAACAGTGAGGCGCTTTGCTCGTGCCTATATCATGATGTTGTTGGGCACCTAATTGTTTGCCGACCAGTCCGACAACCGTATTCACATTAGATGACTACCTTACTTGGCTAGGCTTGAGGAGATGGGTGGCTACAGCTGGGGTTCGGCAGCACTAGCTTGGTTGTATCACTGCATGTGTCGAGTGGCCAACAGACACGTGGTGAAGTTAACTGGCCCATTACAGTTACTTCAATCCTGGATCTTCTATCCTTTACTGTAAAGGGCCAGCTAACTTCACCACGTGCCTGTTAACCACTCGGCACATGCAGCGATACAACCATGCTAGTGTTGCCGAATCCCAGCTGTAGCCACCCATCTCCTCAAGCCTAGCCATGTAGGGTAGCCATCTGATGTGAATACGATTGCCGGACTTGTCGGCAAACAGCTGGGTGCCCAACAACATCATGATATAGGCACGAGCAAAGCGCCCCACTGTTTCCTCATCGGCTCCGGCGGGGCACTCTCCAAAAGTCTCTTGAAACTAAGTTCAGTTCACTGCGAACTTCTAAATTTGGTTCGCAGGAGGTAACACGCCAAGCAACTCCTGGAACCACACCCAAGCCGGACGGCCACTCTAGATGTATATATGAAAATCTGTCAGGCAACTACTGAAATAACGCCCGTCCACTGGCAACCCCAACTGGTTCGTCACGTCCTGAAGTGTGATCGTGCACTCTCCGAACGGCATGTGGAATGTGTGCGTCTCCGGACGCCACCGCTCGACAAAGGCACTGACAAGGGGCTCATCTAATCGGAACCATCTATTGTTCAGTCTCGCAAGATGATATAATTCGGCCATATGCAAGTACGAAACGTCGGAACCATCTATTGTTCAGTCTCGCAAGATGATATAATTCGGCCATATGCAAGTACGAAACGTACTTCTCATCGAGTCGCATCCCTGCTGCTGCCGCATGCTCGAGATGCATCGCTGGGGCTACATATTATATGGACCGCATAATTAGAACCACTTACAAAATCACTAACAAATACTACATGCCAAACTAACATAATAACCACTAGCAAAACCACATGCTTAAATCGCTAACATAAATTACATGCAAATCCACTTTCGAAAACCACATGCAAAACCACTAACATAAATCGCATGCAAAACCACTAACATAAACCGTCAACAAAACCGCATACAAAACCTCTAAAATAAACCACATGCAATCCCTCTAGCATAAACCGCAAACATAAACCATCAACAAAATCGCATACAAAACCACTAACAAAAACGACTAACATGAACCACTAACATAAACTGCTAACAAAACCGCATACAAAATCTCTAAAATAAATCACATGTAATACCACTAACATAAACAACGAACATAAGTCATCAACAAAATCGCATACAAAACTACTAACAAAAACCACTAACATGAACCACTAACATAAATCGCTTACAAAATCGCATGCAAAACCTCTAAAATAAACCGCTTGCAATACCACCAGCATAAACCACTAACATAAACCGCCTACAAAACCACTAACTTAAATAAACCACTAGCACAAAATTTTCTTTCTACTAACCTCGTCGTTGATGATACCGGCTATATGAACAATTCCATCCAACCGATATATAGCCTTTCCGAATTGTCCCCCATCGGCTGAGTATTCTGATCGAGTCTTTGTCGGAGCGAATCAGGGTCGTTTTCTCTGAGATTTGGTGGGGATAAGAATGGAAAAGTGATTCGAATGAGGGGGATTCGAACTCCTTATATAACCAGATTCAAGGTAATTCGAATGAGCCCTATTCGAATTACTACTAGATGCAAACTGGGAGTAATTCGAATCAACTAGGTTCGAATTACTTGGGGAAGCGTGCACATGTGTAATTCGAACTAACCTAGTTTGAATTATGCTTGTTTGTAATTCGAATAATATAGATTCGAATTAGTGTGTATTTGTGTTCATGTATAATTCAAATTGAGTAGATTCGAATTATATACAAATGTATTTCGAATTTAGCTCATTCGAATTACATAGAGATGTTTGGTTGATTGATGAAGCAATTTTTCACTTGGCTGATTCACGTAATATTTTGCTTTTCTTGGCTTAATTGGGTGTTTTGCCCAAGAAAGTGTGAAGGAGGAGGAGCAGCGACCAAGCCAGAGTGTTAAAGAAATCATGTGTATAGTCAATGAGGCAAGGAAACCATATCCAAGATTAAAATTGGATTCTGAAGATGCTGAAGCTAAAGAGGGACTTAATGTTAGTGGAGACTTGTGGAACCTCTTTCATCCTTAAATTAATTGTTATTGTCTTTAATTTCTCTTGTTTTAGTGTTGTGTTTTATAAGTCAATACAATAATTACTAATTATTATATGAATTGAATGTTGTGATGCTAAAAATGTCAATGTTGTAAACCTCATTCTATTTCGGTTCATCCCCATCAGAACACAATTAAGATTGTAATTGTAACAAAAAAATTAACATATTGTAAAATATTTTCTATTTCGATATAGATATTAAGAATATTTTTTATATTTATTTGAAAAATTGATCTATGTTTGATTCTTTTTATATTTTGTTGAAATATAATTATTTATAAAAATCAAGTTTTAATAGTGGTATATGTGAAATTAGTAAAAATCTATAATTAGAAAATTAGTAACAGTGAACGATTTAGCTGTTGATTTTAGATTTTCAGATTAGACATCAGTGATCGATTTTATTAGTAACCGATTTAGCGAAAAAAAAGTGGTCGTCATTTAGCGACTAGTTTTATTAGCGACCAATATCGTTTGGTACTAGTTTGGTAGCATTGGTTGAAATTAGTGACCAAGGTTTTAGCGACCAGCAGAATTGGCTAAATCGGTCGTTAAGGGTTTAGCGATTGATTTTCAAGAAAAATCGGCCGCTAAATCGGTTGCTTTTCTGGTAATTTCTTGTAATGATTGGCAATCACATAGAAGTGATTAAGACAAGCTACAAGAAGATTAAGAGGGAGAGTGAGGCAAATGCTAAAGAGATTTTACAAGATAATATTAATGGAGTTTCACCAAAAAGTGATGAAAGAACACATGGAGCCGTCATTAAAATTAGAGCACAGGGAGTAATAGTTGAGACCGGAACACAGGAGGAGCTCATGACAGTTAACTACTAGTAACATGAAGCATGTTGGGGATAGAACTTAAGGACCTCAACCTCAAATTCCAATAACAACCAACAAAGCATGAAATCCACAAAGTGAATGTCTATGGCTTATTTATTGCATCTTGAATAGTGTAAGAGACTGCTTCCAAATCAAAACTTATAATCCAAATTACACTTGTACAAGAGAGTTTTGATCTAGTCTGGTGTATCAGAATTGGGTAACAATTAAATTGGAGAAGAGGCTTAATACGAGCCCAAGTACCAATCCTGGTCCAATGGAGAAAATTATGGATGATGAAGGGGTGATTGGGCCGAGTAATTCAAGTTCGTAGCAGAAGAACAAAAGGAAAAGGAGGCAGTCGATTTGGATGAAGGACTACGAAGCGTGAAGGAATGCGTAGCAGGAGAATAATGCTTAAGACAATAGCAAAAGTTAGTTATGTAACCACCTAGTGGAGAGAGTTATATATAGCAGGAAATGGAGTCACAAAAAGCATGGCAAAAATATCATATATCTTTGAGAGTCTCTCGCAATGTTCTGAAAATCGGTTCGAACTGGCCGGTCGTACCGGTCGAACCGTGAACCGGTCGCTGTAGCGGTTCGGATAATAAGAAAAACCGCAGGATTTGAAAACTGGACTTGAACCGACAAATCGGCCGATTACCGGTTGGTCGAACCGAATCGGGACCCGGCCGGTTTAACATTGCCTCAATACACTGC
Organism: Arachis hypogaea; assembly: GCF_003086295.3. Taxonomy (NCBI): domain Eukaryota; kingdom Viridiplantae; phylum Streptophyta; class Magnoliopsida; order Fabales; family Fabaceae; genus Arachis; species Arachis hypogaea. The sequence goes on from NC_092043.1 coordinate 46,368,312, forward strand.
CGTTTTGTGCTGAGGGAACCCTAATTCCCTTTTCTAAGTTTTCTCCTTCGCAGCCTCCACTTCCTCGTTCCTCCATCTTCTCAGTTCTCAACTTCAGCCTCCCACAGAACAGAACACCACCCAGTTACCCACGACTCCAGGAGGCCCTCAACGCACTCACCGTCGTCGCACTCACCTCAACGCACTCACCTCCGTCGCGCCTTCAGCACGGTGACGCCGTCACCAGCGTCGCGCCGTCAGCTCCCTGGCGTCGTTGGGTCCGTCGCGCCTTCCGATACCTCGCGCAGTCAGCACCTTCCCGCCGTCAGCTCCACCGCGCGCTCAGCTCCGTCGCGCACTCAGCCACTTCGCATGTCACCTCCGTCGAGCTCTGCCTCTGAGAAAGCAGTAGAAAAGCGTTGAAGCATTGTCCTTCGAGCTCTGAGAGAAAGCAACAGATTTCCTCATTTCCAGGTAATTTTTAATTTAGTTATGAACATGATTTTGTGATGCAATCCGATTCTGATGAAACTGTGCTCTGATGAACTGAACTCTGAGTCTCTACTCTCTGAAAACTGAAACTGTTATGAACTGATTTTGTGATTTCATTGATTTTGATGAACTGTGAACTGTGAACTGTGATGAAAGTCATGAAACTGTGAACTCTGTGAACTGTGATGAAAGTCATGAAACTGTGATGAAATATGAACTGATTTTGTGATGCTTTTGTGAACAAAGAAATTTTTGAACCTGAGATGTTGTACTTGTTCAGAGTGTTAAGACTTAAGAGTGCGGCATTCCACAACATGATGATCAAGTGTTACATTTACAAAAATAATAAGAACAAGTTTTGAAATAATGCTTCTCATTTTCTCAGTGTACAACAGAGTGAGGACTAAGAGAAAATTAAAATTGTGGTTGGATCGACAAATTAAAGATAGGAATGGCTACATTATATTATGTTCAATTCTTCAATTCATTGAGTCTTCTTTTTTAATTGTGTGCCAGTTGTTGTTGAGCATCTCCATTTATTTATTTGCACTTGTGACATTTCTTTTATAAGAAATTGTACTACTAGTTTTGAATTTTGTAAGAATAAGTAATGTGCACTTGTGACATTTCTTTTATAAGAATTTTTTGAACCTGAGATGTTGTACTTGTTCAGTTGTTTGTATACTCTGATTTTGAAATTTGGATGTTGTTTGTTCATTTATTGTGAACTTGAGAGTTGAGATTATTGGGTTGGATTGCTGGTAATATTTAGGTATGGAAGAAAGTATCAACCAAGACCTACCTGGTAATATTTAGATGAGATTGATGCTGATTTAGATCAATGTGGTGGTAGTGGTAGTACTAGTACATTTTATGCTGCACCACTTGCTTTTTCTGGTCCAAGTAGTGGAAATGAAGGTGATGAAATCAATAAGGCAAATCTGCAGCAAATTATGGAGGATTTTGATGATTGATGACAAACTTGGATCATTTTGATGCTGCTATGTTATGTTTGATTGGTTGTTTGTTGACTTTTGAACTTTGAATTTGTATCTGAATGAGATTATAACATTTGGTTTATGTAGTACTTTTAATTTGAATGATATTTTAAAGTTTAGATTAGACTATAATTATATTTTCATGTGCTTATTTATATTTTAATTATTATTTTATATAAAACGGTTTTTACGGTTCAACCACGGTCAAACCGGTTGAACCTATGAACCAGTGAACCAGTGCCTAGAGCAGTTCGATGACCGGTTCGGTTTTCAAAACCTTGGTCTCCCGTACTCAAAAAGGAAATTGTTGTTTTATCTTCACCATCCATATAATTCACATATATTTCTGTTACTTCTTCTTATTTGATGTTATTGCTTATTATTGTGATTCTCTGTGTTAATTGTTGATTCTAGAATTATTTTATTGGTTCATTGCCAAGGAGTACCAAGTGGAGTACCAACTGGTGCTTTCGTTGAGAGGCCAACAACGGCGGAAGGAACTTACCTAAATCGGTTGGAGGAGCTCGCTCTCTCTAACAAGAACGAAGTTGCGACGTTGAGTCGGAGGCTTGTTGAGGCTAATGAGCGCATTGTGGAGACACAATCCCAACTTACTATCATCGAGAAACTTCTCCGCGAGAATCTGAAGTTAAAGACCAAGAGAGATGATTAGATTTAGCCAAGGGAGGAATCAGTGATTGGTTTTATTTTGGGATCACCAAGCCCGCGCGGGGAACCGCGCTGGTCACACAAGCTGAAGGTGGCCGACTTGCCTATGTTTAATAGACAGGGGGTAGAAGACTGGGTCTTCAGAGCTTATCAGTATCTTGAAACTTTTGACATTCCCGTTGAGTAGAGAATCCATGTACTTTCCTTCCATCTCGTCGGAGCCGCATACGGATGGTATCATTGGAGAGTCAACAATAACATTGCTTACACCTAGGAGACCTTTCTTGACACCTTAAATTCTTGTTTTGCTTAGAGCGTCTTCTATGACTACCGCATCACCCTCAATTAGCTGAAGCAAGAAGGATTTGTGGAAGAATACCAATGTCAGTTTGAGGGGCTCAGCAACCATTTGACTGGGCTGAGTGAGGAGTGGATCATAGCCCTCTTCATTGCTAGACTTCAAGAGCATTTGAAGTGTGAATTGTTACTGGCCTACCCCAGTTCATACATCCAAGTTGTATCCATTACTAAAATGCATGAACAAAAACATGCAGTGACTCTGGACCTATCCAAGAGCAATGTAATCCAGTACAATCCGTCAGCCATTGCTTCGACTCGATTTGCCCTCAACAAGACCCTAAACTCGGTTAGCCCCAACCCAAGAACTGTAACACAGAATTCCACTCATGCAACTTCTACATCAATCGTATCGCAAGCTTCTTCTCCTTCACCCAAGATAACCCTCATTCCATTCAAGAAACTTATTGTTGCTGATATCCGCGAGAGAAGAGAAAAAGGGTTGTGCTACTATTGTGACGAAAAATATGCGTCAGGCCACCGTTGTAAAGCTGCTTACTAACTCTTGGTGGGTGAAGATGAAGTCTGCGAGTTGTTACAAGAGAAGGCGGAGGAAGAGTTCGGTGACTCTGGTTTTGATTTCGAAGATGAAGGGAATAATGATGAGCGTTCGACTCCGAGAATAAGTCTCAATTCCCTGGAAGGGGAGTTTCACCCTAAAACCCTCCGCATCCGAGGCACTCATGGGTATCATCCTCCGCTGATTTTGATTGATGAGGGCAGCACTCATAACTTTGTGAAGTGTTTGGTGGCTTGAAAGTTGAATGTTCCTCTCACACCAACTCTGACCTTGCAAGTGATGGTGGATGATGGGGATTCCATCCATTGTAGGGTAAAATGCGTGGGGTTAGCTCTCTCAGTGTAGGGGTATGACTTTACAGTGGATGCATATGTCTTGGATTTGAACGGAGCAGATGTGGTTTTAGGTGTATACTAGATGATGAGGCTTGGAACCATTCGGATAAATTACATGGAATTGTTTATGAAGTTTAAGGCCTCTGGCAATTGGGTGATTTTCAAAGGTAAGAGGTTGTTAAAGGAAGCTAGCCTCAACTGTAGAGAACTAAGAAAATTACAGGAGAACAAAGCTATTGCGTCACTATTCCACTTAGAGGCTGTTGATTCTGGAAACAATAAAGAGGAGCTTACGACTGATGATGATGAAGTTCAGCAAATACTCAAGAACTTCGTAGGGGTCTTTGAGGAGCCAATACAGTTACCACCGTCGAGGATGGTGGATCACTTTATTCATTTAGTACATGGGAATGCGCCGGTGAGTATTAGACCGTATGGATATCCCACTTTTAGAAAGCAGAGATGGAAAGACTTGTTGATGAGATGCTATAGGTAGGGGTCATCAGGGATAGCCAAAGTGCCTTCTCAAGTCCGGTCTTGCTTGTGAAAAAGAAGGACGGAGGCTGGAAATTCTGCGTTGACTACCGGGTTTTGAATGCTATAATGCTAAAAGATAAATGTCCAATACCAACCATAGATGAAATATTGGATGAATTGCATAGGACTATTTATTTTTCTAAAATAGACCTGAGGAGTGGCTACAATTAGATTAGAATGCGGGAGGAAGACATAGAGAATACAACTTTTCAGACACATTGGTCACTATGAATTCGTCGTGATGTTGTTTGGGCTCACGAATGCAGACCTTCCAAACGACGATGAATCAAATTTTTCAGCTTTACTTCAGGTGCTTTATTGCGGTATATTTTGATAATATCCTGGTATATAGCAGATCGAAGGAAGAGCACATGGCACACTTGAGTCAAGCATTGCAAGTTTTGTGTGATAATAAATTTTTTGCAAAAAGATCCAAGTGCTCATTCTTCCAACAACAAGTTGAGTACTTGGGGCATGTTATAACAAGGGCTGGAGTTTAAGTTGACCCCACAAATATAGAATCAATTCTTGCGTGGCCGGTTCCCAAAACAGTAATACAATTTCGAGAATTTCGCGAGTTAATCGGTTACTACCGAAAATTTGTGGCGAATTATGCTCGGTTGGCTTTTTCCTTGATCGAGTTGTTGAAGAAGAATGCTTTTAATTGGACATTGGAAGCACACCAAGACTTTGTCCAATTAAAGAAATTTATGACCCACACACCGGTTCTTACACTGTCGAATTTTCAAAGCCATTTGTGATTGAGACGGACGTGTCCAGCACGGGTGTCGGAGCAATTTTTCGCAAGAGAGTCATCTTGTGGCTTATTTTAGTAAGAAGCTTGGGTTTCGGTTAGCACATGCCTCAGCTTATGTAAGGGAATTATATGCAATGACTCAGGCAGTAGTCAAGTGGTGGCACTACCTTTTAGGACAAAAATTTACTATTAAGACTGACCACCAGGGACTTCAGGAACTCTTGACACAAGTGATCCTAACCCTAAAGCAGCAGCACTACCTTTCTAAGTTGCTTGGGTATAATTTTGAGATTGAATTTTGACCAGGAAAATTCAATAAGCCAGCTGATGCCTTATCAAGATAAGATGAAGAGGGCGAGAAATTTCACTTCAAAGCTTTCTTAGTTGTTCAGTCATCTATTATATATATATATATATATATATATATATATATATATATATATATATATTTATATTATTTACCTCATGTATATATTATTTCAATCTTATGTATATTATTTACCTCAACAAATATCCTTCAATTAGCATCATTATTTAATAATATTTACCTTGATTCCTTCTCTTGGCCAAATGCCATAAGAAAACAAAAGGAAAGAAAGCCAAAGGTGGCTTATACATGCATATACTTTTCCACTCATTCAATCAAATCTTAACATCCACAACTCTTATCAATCCTCATCAATTCCAATACCAACAAAATCATCAACAACACTATCCACCATTATCCATATCCATCACATTCATTATTCATCTATTCATCATCATCAAAACTTATAAATCCTCCTTAATTGTCATCAATATCAATAATCATTTTAACTCCACATCAACATCAACAATCAATTTCAATCTCAAACATCATCATTGTACACCACATTTCATTTACATACATATCAAATCTCCTTTCAATTAATCACACATATCCAAAACTTCATATCATCATCAAACATAACAATTTACATTCAATTAAACATTATCCCATTCAATCCTGCTATCTCAAAGGCCACTAGCCTAAATTGTCCACAACATTACATATTAGCTAAAGAAAATCGAAATCATACATTGACCGATTTCTACACAAGTAAAATTTCACCAAATTGATTCCAAGTAAGTTCCACAAAACTTCAGCCCCAAAACATTAATTCCAAGAGCTACAATTCTTCAATTCAGCTCTAATCAACACTAATTCAAGCTATAACCATACAAATTACTGAAAACTCAATCCTAGGATTCATAAGAATCAATAATCCATATGGATTTAGGGCATTCTTATCCTACCCAATGTATTAGGGACAAAATCCACCAATATTCCAATACTAAATCACCCATAAACAATCAAAATCACAAAATCTACTAAAAACCAAACCTAAAACGCGAAATATGTTAGGACAGAAAACTGGAGCATGAAACACGAGTTCTTACTAGCAAAGCTTAGTTAAGAATGACGGGCTCGACGAAAGATTCGCGTAGCCGCAAACGACATGCAAATCGGAGCATTGTAGCTCAAGTTATAGGCAAATAAAGGAGGAGATAAATAGTAACATAACCCTCTTCTCTTCTCATTCTCTTCTCTTCTCTTCTCCATTCAATGCCCCTCACTTCCATTTTCAACTAAATAAACTCAGTATAAATTACATATAACAAAATAAAACTTCAGTCATAAAAAATATACCTTTAAATTCTTTAAAAATTCTTATGAAGTACATTATCTCAAACAAAAAAAGCTTGTTGTAGTTATTGGCATCAATGTATAATTTAATTTTTTAAAATCAACGGAATTACTCTAAAAACTTCAACAAGGTACCAACAACCATTAACAAAAATATTCCAGAAGTAACAAAAAAAAAAGATGAAAATCAAATGAAGCAGCAACCATATTTTCTTCAGTTAATCAACAGAGTTACATAGGTAATCCAATTGAAATATTTTTTGCAATTACAACAATCAGAATTTAATCTATCCAACCATCAGAATTCAGAATATAAAAACAGCAAATCATAATCATTATAATTAATAAAATAAAAAAACAAATTAAACTACTGATCGAATAACTCAAGAAAGAGGGAGAGCAACATAATCGAACTGTGTAATTTTCTATGGCCGCAGATTGAAACGGCGAAGAGTCCACGGCGGCAGAAAGTAATGCTCGAACTGCACTGTGAGCTCGACAGAGAAAGGGCAAAGACAGGCAAAAACGCCGAGGACAGAGACGAGTTCAGGAAGGCCGACGATGACAATGACTGAAATGGCTTGACGACACGACGAGGACAGAAACAGCGACGAAAACAACAGCTCCCAGTAGATCTGGCAATACGATAATGGATCCAGGAGGAAAAAAGGGGCGGCCAACGACGACGAGGACAGAGGCAAACTTGGCGACACCACGAGGACAGAGAAGTTGAGAAGGTGACGCTACTGTTGGTGGTGGCGGCGTGGAACTCAGAGGGAGAGAGAAAGGGGAAATAGGGTTTTCTTCTGAGAGAAAGGGGGTAGCTGGGCTTTTATATGGGGTTTTTTTTTAAACCTTTGAAAACCGTAAAAAACCAACCGGTTTTCAGTTCACCGATTAACCGCCGATTCTACTGGTTTTTTTATCGGTTTTTTGTCTGACGGTTTTTAAGTTTACCCGAATCGGCTAGTTGACTGGTTTTTGGTTAATCTGGTTGAATCGGCCGATTTGGTTCAGTTTTCAGAACCATGTCTCTAGCCCTTCATTGCTCTCTCTCATATTTATTTTTGGTCCCACTTATAAAATTAATAGTGAGAGATCACACTTTACTCCATCAATTATTAAAAAAAATTGAGAGGATGTATTTCTCATAGTACTATTCATCATCTTATAAGCAAAGGCAGCTATTCACACATGTATATATCCTTTTTCTCTCTACCACAAACTTTTCCTATATATATATATGAGTAGGCATGATAAAAGTTATAACATAGAATCCAATATTGATCAAGAAATAAAGGATGTCTAGTACTAACACTTCAGTACTTGATTGCTTCAAACCTGATGCAAAATTCAACATGATTGATCGAAACACTGCAAATTATCATCCTAGTATTTGGAAGGATTATTTCCTTCAATATGCTTCACAATCCATGGTATATATCTATCTCTCTATATTGTTCATCAAGCATGCAAATGCAATAATGATCAACTGATATATCTTTTATATGGATGTAATGCAGGAATTTGATGATGATGAAACGAAGGCACAAATTGAAAAACTGAAGAAACAAGTTGTCAAAATGCTTGTTGATGCCTCAAAGCCCATTGCAGAAATAGTTAACTTGATTGATTTAATCTGTCGTTTGGGGATTCATTATCACTTTGAAAGCGAGATTGAAGAAGTGCTGCAACAAATTCACAAGAATTATACCAAAAATGGAGAAATAATAATTGTTGAAGATAACCTTCGCTTACTTGCTTTGCTTTTTAGGTTATTAAGGCAACAAGGATATCACGTTTCACCAAGTATATACCTTATTCTATATTTTTTAGGTTAATTTTATATTTTGCCTTAAAATAACCTTAGTTTAATTTTTGTATAATATCTAGATGTGTTCAACAAATACAAGGATGAGAATGGAAAGTTTAGTGAAAAACTTGTGAAGGATGTGGAAGGATTGCTACAGTTGTATGAAGCATGTCATCTTAGAATTCATGGAGAAGAGATATTAGATGAAGCTTATGCATTCACTTCCACTCAACTTGAATCCATTGCCACCCAATTGAAGCATTCTCTTGCAGCACAAGTCAATTATAGTTTAAAGCAATCTTTACACCGAGGTTTGCCGAGATTGGAGGCACGCCGTTTTATTTCAATATATGAACAAGATCCAACCCATAATCACACTCTCCTCACTCTTGCAAAATTAGACTTTAATTTCCTACAAAACTTGCATCGAAAAGAAGTTGGCAACATTTGCGAGTAAGCTCTTTAATTTTTAATTACCACAAAATCATCATCGGTTAAATAAGTTTCAAATCCATCATTTTGGTTAAATGTTTATATTGTTCCACAAAAGTTTAAAATGTTTAGTTTCGATATATATTGAGAATTAGACCGTTAGTTTTTTTATGATTAACCATACCTTGTGCAAATTGCACCAATAAGATAAATGTGAGAAAACAATAAAATTAAAACAGTCAACAATAAGTTAATACATACTTTAGATAACAAAAGTCTGATGTACACAAAATAATTAGTTAACAAATTAGTTATTATATTTTTATATATAAATATATATATATTATTATATAATTTATTTTTAATATATATTTTATATTTTAATATATATTCTATCTATATGACTAATTTGATGTTTAATTTTTAATATAAACATAACATAATTAATTTGATAATTATATTTTGAATTTTAAATTCATAATGCATGAATTTTGGAGGTGATTTTTTTGCTAATTATTAAATAACTAATTTTTAACCTCTCTTAAGTCTTGACCGAATTAATCACATCAATCACTAAATTTATTTATTTAACTAAACACACCATATTATAATTTATAACTTTGTTATTATATTTTTTTCCAAGAATGCTTCTTGTTCTTGTCATTGTTATTGTGTTGTTGTTCTTTAATTTTAGGTGGTGGAAGAAGCTTGATGTTGCTGCAAATTTTCCATATGCTCGAGATAGAATTGTGGAATGCTGTAACTGGGTTCTAGCGGTTTATTTTGAGCCTCAATATTTTCAAGCTAGAAAAATATTGACAAAATTGTTAGCTTTTACGTCAATTATTGATGATACATACGATGCTTATGGAACTATAGATGAATTAAAACTTTTCACTGAGGCAATTGAAAGGTTAGTAAGAAATTATAAATAGATAATAGTTTTTGTTATCATAGATAGCCAACCTAATATTTTATACTTTAATTTTAAATAAAATTAATTATATTATCAATTTTTCTATTTTCATTAGATTCTCATTCATTTTTGAGTTTTTTCTCTCTCTCAGAACACATAATTTTTGTTATTTTTATCTCTTTCATTTATTAACAAAATTAATTAATTTCATTAGTTTATTATAAATTTAAATTGATTTTGGATTTTCTTCTTTTTATTAATTTCAAAATTCTTAAAAAATCTATTGAGGTTGCAACTCAATCAATTTCAGTTTCCAACCATTTGTACATTTTTCCAAATTTTTTCTAATTTTTTCTTTTAAATAGTTAAAGTAAAAAACCATCCATCATACTCAACAACCAAAACCTTTATTTCTTCATACCTGAAATTCTAAAGGAAAATATCATCCCTTTTTTAGTTTTAAAATTTGAAATTTAATTTAGAATTAATGGACAAGAGATTTGTGATATTATTGGTACCAAACTTTCTAAGTCGTTTCATTCCAGGTGGGATATTGGCTGTTTGAATGATCTTCCAGAATACATGAAATTAATTTATGAGTCTCTCTTCAATATTTTTGAAGAAGCAGAAAGAGAACTTGAAAAGCAAGGAAGAGCACATTGCATTAAATATGTCATCAAAGAAGTAAGACTCTCTTTTGACCTTTTCACAATATGTTGTTTTTTTTTTTTAATTTTGGTTGTTTACGATATCTTTCGTATAAGAAGGAATTCGAATCTACAATACTTATTTAAACGAACCAGTGAGTTGATCAATAAATCTAACCCAAGTTGATTTTGATAAAATATTACTTGTTTTGTTGTTAAACTTATTCAATTTGAAAACAGAGCCCATCCAACATGTAAATTAATGACATGTGGTCATTTTAAATTTGATAACATCATGTTTTGCTAAATTTATGAAATAGATACTATATGGCCGATCAAGTTTATTTCGTTTGAGGTCTTTTATAGCCAAACTCGAATGAATAATCATTTGAAATTAGATGCAACACTGAATTCAAGAATTGAAATTCGGTTCTTTAATTTTTCTTGGATACATTGATAATATATATATATATATATATATATATATATATATATATATATATATATATATATATATATATATATATTTAAAATAAGATTTGAACCTAAAATTTCATATAGCTTTTATATGATACAAATCACACAATTATAAATTGACACATTTCACACGGTAAATTAGTCTAAATACTTCATGAAATTCTTTTGTTCCTGTGGTTGGCGTGTATTTAAAAATAATTGAATTCATCACATTACAACTATTCCAAAACTTATCAAAAACTATTGTAATTCGAGTTTAAATGTGAAATTCAAATGTTTTCAGGTAAAAGATTCGATATCTTGGTCTGAGTTTTGAGGTACTGTAAAGAATTCTTATGCTTAAATTAGTAAAAATTTTAGACAAATTTTTAGTAGATTAGAGTTGAAAAATATTTGAGACAGAAAAGATATTTATATAATAAACATATAGTGATTACTCTGTCAATTCGAAAGGGTCGGATGCATAGCCATTGTAGAATTGGGTCTTATCTTACTTTTGGACTTAGCTTCCAGTTTTAGCTTAAGATATGAACAACATTTGAAATACACTATTATCAATAATGATTTTGTTATGTAATATGTGTTGAATGGCAGTTTCAGAATACAATCCAGGCCTACATGAGTGAGGTCAAATGGTTGAATAACAAATATATACCAACAGTGGCGGAGTACATCCAAACATCAACAATAACATCTGCTTATCCGATGCTAATAACAGCTTCTTACATTGGCATGAAAGATATGGCCACAGAAGACATCTTCAAATGGTAACAAGTAAACCCAAAATTGTTACAGCTTCCACAATTATTTTCAGGTTCATGGATGACATTGTCTCTAATGAGGTATATTTATGTCCAATATATAAATTCAACACAAAAGTTTAACTACCATATTAACTATATAAAAAATTAGCCACTAAATAAAATAGTACTAGAAAGATATTAATCAAAATTATTTTATTTAATTTAACATTTAATTAAAATTTTATATATGCATGTAACATTTATAGTTATATGTTTATTACATTTAAAATTATCCGTTTATTTCAACAATAATTAAAGAATGCAAAATAATAAAAAAATTTTTGACTATTTTAAACTAATTTTTATTATCTTTCAAATATTTTTGTTACGCAAAAATACATAGTGCTCATTTTTGTGGGCACATCGCATTTTTGAAAGTTCAATTCACATTATAATTAAATTTTAATGAATAATTTATTTTTTGAATGTTTTTCCTTATTCATTAGTTATGTAAAAATTATTTTAAAAACTAAATCTCATAATATTGAACAGTTTGAACAGAAAAGAGAACATATTGTCTCATACTTGGAATGCTATATGAGAGAATGTGATATATCTAAAGAAGAAGCCATTCAAGAATTGCAAAAAGGAATTACAGATGCTTGGAAGGATATAAATGAGGAATGTCTGAAGCCAACTAAAGTTCCAATGTTGTTTCTAATGCGTATTGTCAACCTGGCACGATTTATTGATGTAATGTACAAAGATGAAGATTGTTACACTCATGCTGAAGGCAAAATGAAGAAATGCATTCAAGCTTTGCTTGTTGATCCGGTCCCAATCAATAATATGAGGAAGGATATGAAACCTTCTATATATGCCTAAACAAAATCTAACAAAATTGTAAGAGAATTTTCTTTTTTAATACAGAGTATTTATTTATTTTTTCAAAAAATTTTGGACTAAATACTTTAATTTTTAAATAAAATTAACTCGTTAGTCTTTAATATTTAACTCTATAGGTCATATTAGTTTTTGGTCCACTTTGTTCCATCAACTCCTAACAGAACTGTCTTGCGTAGTTGTCGCACCAGATATTAAATGTCATATGTACAAAAAAGAATAAATTAGTCTCTAAAAAAATTATAGTCAATTTGATCCTTCAAAATATTATTGTCAAGATAAATCAGTCTCCAAAATTATTTATTATAAGATAAATCAATCTCAAAAAATATTTATTATTAGAAAAATTATGCTATCACAAATATAAAAAATATTTTAAGCTAGAATATCTAATTTTTGCTCATTAGAGATCAAATTTGTCTCTTCAATAGCACAATTACCTAAGTCATTTTTTACAATAGCTCCGAAAACCTTTTCCAGCTTTTCTTAGTCTCACTATTTACTATAACATAGACAATCACGTAGAAGTGATTAAGACAAAGTACAAGATTAAGAGAGAGAGTGAGGCTAATGATAAAGAGGTTGGACAATATAATTTTAATGGAGTTTCACCAAAAAATGATGAAGGAACACAGGAGCCGTCACTAAAATTGGAGCACAGGAAGTAGTAGTTGAGACCGGAACACGGGAAGAGCTCATGACAGTTAGCTACTAGTAACATTGAGCATGTTGGGGCTAGAACTGGAGGACCTCAATCTCAAATTCCTATAACAACCAACAAAGCAGGAAATTCACAAAATGAAAGTCTATGGCTTATTTATTGCGTCTAGAATAGTATAAGAGACTGCTTTCAAATCAAAATTTATAATCCAAATCACACTTGTACAAGAGAGTTCTAATCTAGTTTAGTTTATCAGAATTGGGTAACAGTCCAGTTGGAGAAGAGAGGCTTGATATGAGCCCAAGTACCAATCATGACCCAATAGAAAAAACTATGGATGATGAAGGGGTGATTGGGCCGAGTGTCAAGTCTGCAACAGAAGAACAAAAGAAAATGGAGGCAGCCAATTTGGATGAAGGACTACGAAGCCCGAAAGAATGCGTAGCAGAAAAATAATGCTCGAGACAATAGCAAAAGATAGTTATGTAACCACATAGTGAATAGAGTCATATATAACAGAAAATGGAGTCACAAAAAGCATGCAGAAAATATCATATATCCTTGAGGAGTCTCCTTACTTAAAAAGAGAATTATTATCTTATCTTCACCGTCCATATAATTCACACATATTTCTGTTAATTCTTCTTATTTGATGTTGGTGTTTATTACTGTGATTCTCTATGTTAATTGTTGATTCTAGAATTATTTTATTGGTTCATTGCCAAATAATACCAAGTGGAGTACCACTGCTACTTATTCAGCCCCACCTGACACATGGAGAGGTATTTGACTACATAAAGATTGAATTTAATCTAATCTGTAATGACAAAATGATTTACAAAACTCTTAAACTAGCAAGGGAGAGATATATTCGTAATGAGAAGGCTTATAATTTTTTTAATAATATTTTTGGGATTGATTTGTTCTATAATAAATAATTTTGGAGATTGATTTATCTGATAATTAGTACTTTAAAGACCAAATTTACTATAATTTGTCTAAGGATCAATTTGTCTCTTTTGTACACGTGACCCTTAACATTTGATGCAGTATCTTAACGTGACGTGTAGGAAAACTTCGTTAAAAAATGATAGAACAAAGTGGGTCAGAGACTAATACGGATTATGAAATTAAATATTGAGAACTAACAAGTTAATTAATTTTAGTTAGAAACTAAAAAATTTGGTCTAAAATTTTTTGGAGACCAAAATAGATATATACTCTTTAATATATTATCCTTTGGATTATTTAGTTTTTACACTTAGAGATTGTAATAATAAAATGTCTAAACCTTTGCTACTTATGAAATGCTATAATATTTTTTTTATAGACAACGAGGCATAAAGCCCAAAAAAAAGAAATTAGATAGAAATTATTCTAGAAAATGCAATTCCAATAAAGTCTTCATGAAAATTTAAAGAAATACAAGAGAGAATAGAAAAAAAAAATGACATTATTCTAGCTAAAGTTCATTTTCTTGCCATGCCAATCTATCTGAACAAGCATTGACTCCTTGGAACTCATGATGAATGTTCCAATTACTTAGCCTACTGCAACATTTTTTAGTAGCCAAAATTAACGCTCTTGTAGAGTGTAAGTCGACAGTTTCTTGTAGGCATAGACTTACTATTTTAAATTTCATTTGCATACAAACATTCATGTACCCAAGATTTAGAGCCAAGTTCAAACTCAACAGAATATCCCAGAACTCTGCTAAAATCACCAGATAACTACCTTGATTCGTATTATAACAAGCCAAAAACTTATCTTTATGGTTTCTTAAAAGACCTCCGCAATCCGCCTGACCTTTCTTTACAACAGAGCCATCAGAATTTAGCTTAATGAAGGAAAAGTTTGGAGGGATCCAACGGATTTGTTTTTTAGCAAAGCAACTGACCCTTTTCTTTACTCATGCTATCTCTTCATGCACTGAGTTATACTCTTTGGTTATGTGCACATCCAAATCATGGATCTTATCTTCGTTTACTTGCATTGTTCCTCTTAAAAATATGCTTGTTACGACGAAAGAAAGTATAGGGTGCAAGTAAACAACAAGGGCCAAGAAAAACCTTGGTAATAGGATTGAGTTGATAAGTTCTTTAACAACCAAAGAAAGAGAAGTTGAATAAAGAATATACCAAAACTCAATGAAACGTCAATGTTCTTCCACGTATTTTTTGTGGCTATATAGTCGCGAAGGACATGGAGCAAAGACTTTGAAGAAGAACCACAAATTGGCAAGTATCCTCTTAGGTCATGTGCCTGTAAGTTTGAACCTCATTTGTCAAAAGGACTTAATTAGCGACTAGCCAAAGAAAGGTGTGTAGTATTTAGGGAGGTTCAACTTTCTGAATTCTCAAAAATAAATCGACCTTAGAGTCCTCTTGGACATTTAAATAGAGGGAGCATACTGACTTAATACTAAATTTACCATTAGAATTAAGAAGCCATGTTACCTGATCGTCTCCTAAGTTTGCTTCTTCAAGGATGAGAAAACAGGGACTCAATCCTCTCCTAAAACTGCCTCAATATGACCCAAATCCCAATTGTCGTTCATTGCATAATCACTAACCATGTCGTTCAGCATATCCTCCAATATATCTAATTGAGCAAAGTCTTTAAATTTATTCATGCCCGAGATCTAATGATCTTTCCAAAACCGAGGGCTATCACCATCATTGGTCCGTCATACCAAATTCCTTTCAAATTTGGGCCATACTTGAATGATATCCTTCCAAGCATTTGAACAAAATTGAAACTTCTTAATGATGGACATGGTTTTTTTCAGTAAAAAGTATTTCTTTCTGGAAAAAGCATTATTTACTACTCTGGCCAGTCTGAACATTAAGCCGCTGAACTTTTTTGGCAAACATAGTTTTTTCCAACTAACCAAATGAACCTTGCTACCTGCCCTGTTACCGCCCCACACGAAATTATATAGACTTGATCAATCTTGTCACACACACTAAGTGGCAGCCTCATTGTTTGCATGAGATAGGGATAGTTGCCAAGGCTGATTAAGCCAAAGTGACCCTCTTCGCAAGAGAGAAGTTTTGGACCTTCCAAATACTAAGTCGAGATGCCATTCTATCAAGAATGAACTGAAAATCTTTTTTTTTTTTATGATTATACAGTAAGGAGACTCTCAAATATTTGTCCAAATTGGACATCAGCCTTTTCCCCAAAGTTCTATTCAGTTCCAGTTTTTTCGTGAAACATACATTGTCAGAAAAAAAGATACTTGATTTTTTATAATGTATCTTCTAATTTAAACTTTAGTAAAATGTGTCTAAAATATCTTTCACTATCTCAACCTGATATAAGAACATTTTTTTAAACAATAATTTATCATATGCAAAGTAAATGTGAAATAGTGTTTCTAAAGTTTATGATTTACTGTCACCGAAATAATTTGAGATAATTTCTCCATACATAATACAAATAAGTAGGAGGACATAAAATTTTTATGTCTGGTACCTCAGGAAGCAAAAATTGATGAGTTAGACACCTTATGATTTTAATTTTAGCATATACAAAATGTGAAGCTAAGAATGAACACGTACAAATTTCAAGGGCGAGTGAGTGGGAGCCATGGCCCCCAAAAAATTTGAAACTTAGTGTATATTATACGTGTCTCGAATTTAATAATTGACTTATTGATTGGTAAATTTTTATGGAACAATTATTTTGTTCAGTAAACCTTATCTTTATTATTTCTTCTATTTTTTAACTTTTCTTCTAACCATTTTATTCAACGATTTTTTTATTGTTTCTTTTATTTTTTTCCCCTTAATTCTTACATGCATCTATTATCATATGAAAAAGGGTTTAATTTTTATAATAAATCCTAATTGAATAATAAATATATATATATATATATATATAAAAGTTAAATGATTTTAATATTTATTCATTTTCACATAATATTAAAATAATAACATATTAAATAAATGTATTTTTTACACAAAAATAAAAAATATATGATTTAATTAATTAAATTTTTTAATTAAAATAACATACTTATATATTATAAATTTTTTTAATATTAAATTATTGTCAATCATAAATTAAACCAGCTGAGCTGAAATTTACAATTTTCTATTCATTACATAAAATACTTTAATTAAATTACACAAAATTTTCAATTCTTTCAGTAGTCTCCTAAATATTACTTCTATTATAGATCATAATATAACTTCATTGTTTTTGTTAAATCTAACCAAAAGCTATTAAAATAGTATTTAAAAATTTATACTTTTAATAAAAATCATCTTTAAAAATATAAACAATAAATAAATTTTTAAATAATTTAAAAATGTGATAAAAATAACTAATAAATACTATATTTTTATAAACGACAAATTTTTTTGTATTTAACAAACAACTTATCCATTTATTTGAATTTTTGTGACAACATTTGAAAAATTATTTAAAAATATACAAAAAATTGAAGCAAAATTTTATCTCTATTTTTTCCAATAAAAATTTAGTCATTTACAATAATTTTTCAAAAAAATTCACTTGATATAAAAGTACTAATTTTAAAGATAAAAAAAATTATTTTTCTAATAATATTTAAAAAAAATTACATCAAAATCTAATATCTAAAGTCTTTTATATATATATATATATATATATATATATATATATATATATGAATATCTAGTTATTTTTATGAATATTTAGTTATTTTTATTGCGCTTTTTAATTTTTAAAATTTATTTATCGTTTTCATTATTTTAGGTTATTTTTTCAGCGATGCAAATTTTAGATACTATTTTAAAAGTTAATCCTAAATCTAAACTTGCCAACATTAACTACTAAAAATGTACTCAAATAATTTTGTTACGGACAAAAATGTATTTGAATTCTTTTTCGACAGAAATGTCTTCAAATAATTTAAAAACTCAGACAAAAATGTCCAAAAAAATATTTTTTTATAAATAGAAAATGACTTTTGTATTTGACAAATGACGTATACATTTGATCTAAAATTTTATAGGAATATTTAAGTAATTATTTAAAAAATATACACAAAAACGTGGATAAAAAATTTATCTAAATATTTTTTCATTTTTTAAAAGTATTATTAATTATTAACAAAAAGTCACCAAAGAAATATACTTAAAAAAATATTAAATTTTAAAAATAAAAATATGTCAATTTTTTAATCATACTTGTAAATAATTGCATTAAAATTCAATCTCTAAAATATTTTTAAAATACATATTTATCATTGAATATTTTTAACACGTTTTTAAATTATTTGAAAATATTTTCGTCGATAAAAAAATTCAAATACATTTTTAGTAATTTATTCTTTAATTTTTTACCAATAGGATTTTTGGGGTGAAATGATGAAAAAGGGAAAAAAACATTGTTAGGTTATAAATAATTAAATATAATAAAAGAGATGACGTTTAAGATGGCTATGGTATAATGTCTGTGAAATTGATGACTACATTTCTATCATAAATCCAGGATGAACATTAAATGATAGACACGTTAGTGCTATAGAAAATTTCTTATACGAAACAACAAGTGGTACTCAAAATTAAATGGCAGGCATGTCTTCAATATTTAAGTAAAAAACATGTGCGTGAATTATGATTAAATCTCCTTACAGTAAATATTCATATTGGTGTTTGAAATTATTCGTGCTTTAAACTGTTTTTAAAGTTTTAGTTTAGTAGTTAATTTAGTCAACATCGGTTATTTAAATTAATTTTTTTAGTATTTTTCATTAAAGATGTAATGATATGGCATACTAACGTAGATCATCACTGATAGAAATAATAAAAAAATAATTGTAATTTATTATCATTAATGATTTCTATTTCTTATCAAAATTTTTTAATTTTTATTTGTTTGATTTTTCAATTAATAAATTAAAATTAATTTATCTACTACAAAAAATTATTAGAATAGCAACCGATTTTAGTGACTGAAAAAATTAGTTGTTAATAGCGACTGATTTAGTAACTGATATAGAATTTCTAAGACAAAAAAAATTTTGGTCGTTAAATCGATTGCTAAATTACATTCAGTTACTTATTTAATTACCAGTTTTAGATTTTTAAATTAGACATCAGCGACCGATTTAATAACCGATTTTATCAGCAACCAATTTAGCGACCGAAAAGTTGGTCGCTATTTAGCAACCAATTCTCTCAGCGACCAATTTAGCGATAAAAAAAGTGGTCGCTATTTAGCGATCAATTTTATTAGCGACCGATTTAGTCACCAATATCGTTTAGTACTAATTTGGTAGCAATGATTGAAAATCGGTCACTAACAACCAAAATTTATTACTATTTTTAAATTTATGACCAAAGTTTTAGTGACCATTAAAATTGGTCGCTCTTCCAGTAATTTTTTGTAGTGATGTAAGTTAATATATATTTTTTGTACATATACCAACAAAATTATAACAAGTTCTACTTTAATTATTGTTTCCAACAACCATATATCATATTTTTCGTTTTCTATTAAAAATGCTCATTAGATTTTTAAAACCTATGTAGTTATAATTTAAACTTCTCTGGTTGAGTTTTTAAAAAATATTTTTTTTGAGTTATTTTTTTAAATATTTTTTAAAAAATAAAAATAATTTTATATTTAAAAATTTTATATAAATAGATTATTTTATCTATTAATTATGTTTAAATACAATAATATTAAAATATATTTTTATTTATTTATTATGTAAAAATATCTATTTTTTAAATATAAAGATATTTTTAAAAAAATGTAGATTATAACTTATAAAAAAATTATTTTTTTAGTATTTTTATTTTTATCATTAAAAATTTATCAAACATACTTAAAAATAAAATAAAAAAATAATTTTTATCAACTTAATTGCACCTAAACAAACTCTTTATATAAAATGCATATTAATTTATTTTATCTATTATAAATTATAATTAGAGAAATATGATATAAAAGAGTATTAGAATTTCTTATTTTTAATCATTACTTAGCTTAGCTATTAACTCAATTCCTTTAGTATAGTTCTTTTAGTCTAGTAATTTATTTTTTTTTTTTAGGATATCTTCCTGTTCAACAAGACAAAGACTAATCCACTACGGTACTGAAATACATTTAATGATTTATTATTAATCAATAAATTATTACATACACAAAATAATTTTTTTTAGTTTAATAATTTATTAATATATTTTATTCTATATTTTTAAATATTAATAACTAATTAATGAATAAAAATAATAAATTTTGATTACCCTTTATCATTCCTTTTATAATTTTATACCCTGTATGGCACGGAATTTTAAAACTTGTTCCATCTTTATATATATTAAGGGTATCTATTATAGAAGTTATAACATAGAATCCAATCCACATAAAAAAAAAAAAAATCAAGGATGTCTAATACTAACAGTTCAGTACTTCATTGCTTCAAACCTGATGCAAAATTCAACACGCGTGATCGGAACACCGCAAATTATCATCCTAGTATTTGGAAGGATCATTTCCTTCAATATGCTTCAGAATCCATGGTATATATGTATATATTCTAATATATATATCTATGTTATTGGTAGCTATAGTGATTATGGTATTTTAAAATTTACATATATTTATACACATATAAGCATTTAGGTATATGTATCTTTTATTTTATTATTTTGTTTCTTTATTAAGACTTTCAACATATGGATATAATGCAGGAATTTGATGATGAAACGAAGGCACAAATTGAAAAACTGAAGAAACAAGTTGCCAAGATGCTTATTGATGTCTCTAAGCCCATTGAAGAAATAGTTAACTTGATTGATTTAATATGTCATTTGGGCATTCATTATCACTTTGAAAGCGAGATTGATGAAGTGCTACAACAAATTCACAAGAATTATACCAAAAATGGAGAAATAATAATTGTTGAAGATAACCTTCGCTTACTTGCTTTGCTTTTTAGGTTATTAAGGCAACAAGGATATCACGTTTCACCAAGTATATACCTTATTCCTATTCTTTTTAGGTTACTTTTATATTTTGGCTTAAAATAACCTTAATATAATTTTTGTATGCTATAATACATAATATTAGGGTATTTTGATTTTAGTCATTATTAAACTTTTTGCTTTTTGATTTTGTCTATCTCTCTTTTTTTTATTTTTTTGTTTATTTATAGTTAGCAATATTAATTAAAACACTAAATTAGCTTTAACTTCAAATCTTAAATTATAAATTATAAATCTAAACACTAAAATTGACTAATATTAGTTGACTAAAAATTGATTCTCTGTAAATTCACTCACTCACTATTTTTTTTAAATTACTTTTTCATTTTTCTTTACTTATTTCTTCTTCTTTCAAGCACTACAATTTCACTAACAATAATCACCGGTTGTTATTGGCACCGACCCCACTAACTCTAAATTCTAAACTATAAATCCTAAATTTTAAATTCTAATTTTTAAACGTTAAATTCTAAATTTTAAATTTTTTTATCCTGAATTAGTTTTATTTTATTTCACTTTCAAATATTTCTTTTTTAAAGTTTTAGATGTTTTTATTATTTTAGTTTAACTTGTTTCTTCTTAATGTTCATTTCTTTCTAATTATTGGTTGATTTTAAATTAGTTGGCTGAATTAATATCGATGACTTCTTAAACTTTTTCTTAAATATTTTGATTGTTGTATGGAACAATATTCAGATGTGTTCAACAAATACAAGGACGAGAATGGAAACTTTAGTGAAAAACTTGTGAAGGATGTGGAAGGATTGCTAGAATTGTATGAAGCATGTCATGTCAGAATTCATGGAGAAGAGATATTAGATGAAGCTTATGCATTCACTTCCACTCAACTTAAATCCATTGCAACCCAATTGAAGGCTTCTCTTGCAGCACAAGTCAACTATAGTTTAGGTCAATCTTTACACCAAGGTTTGCCGAGATTGGAGGCACGGCGTTTTATTTCAATATATGAAGAAGATCCAACCCATAATCATACTCTCCTCACTCTTGCAAAATTAGATTTTAATTTCCTACAAAACTTGCATCGGAAAGAAGTTGGCAACATTTGCAAGTAAGCTCTTTAATTTTTAATTACCACAAAATCATCATCGGTTAAATAAGTTTCAAATCCATCATTTTGGTTAAATGTTTATATTGTTCCACAAAAGCTTGAAATGTAGTTAGACTGTTAGTTTATTTTTTAAAATGTTTATGTTATAGCAATTTAGTCAATTGTTGATAAAATTTATGATGTCAGAATTTATTATTTTTATTATTTTTTAGTTAGTTATTAATATTTAAAAATATAGAGTAAAGTATATTATTAATTACTAAACTAAAAAAATTAGATTAATAAATAAAAATAATAATAAAAAATAATAATCAATTTTGATAATACTGTAACATTTCTCATATTTTATTAGTTATGTGAGCTGTGTTTTAATTTCTGTACTAATATATATTGTCATGTTTAATGAAATTAACAAAACAAAGGAAAACAAAAAGTTATTACAAGATAAAAATAAGAAAAAATTATTGAAATAAATCCAAACAAAAAATCATATATTTTGTAAAAAGATTTCTTTTCCTCAATAGTTTTGCATCAATAACATAAATGTGGGAAAACAACAAAATTAAATTAAAACAGTCAACAATAACTTAATACATATTTTAGATAACAAAAATCTGATGTGCACAACAAAAATTAGCTAACAAATTAGTCATTATATTTTCGTTTTAAATATATATTATTATATAATTTATTTTTAATATATATTTTATATATGTGACTAATTTGATGTTTAATTTTAATATACATATAATATAATTAATTAGATAATTTCATTTTGATTTTTAATTTCATAATGTTTGAATTTTGGAGGTGCAAATTTTTGCTAATTATTAAATAAATATTTTTTATTCTCTCTTAAGTAGTCTACTTAACCGAATTAATCACTAAATTTATTTATTTAACTAAACACACCATATTATAATTTATAACCTTGTTATTATATTGTTTTCCAAGAATGCTTCTTGTTCTTATTGTCATTGTTATTGTGTTGTTGTTCTTTAATTTTAGGTGGTGGAAGAAGCTTGATGTTGCTACAAATTTTCCGTATGCTCGAGACAGAATTGTGGAATGTTTTAATTGGGTTCTGGCAGTTTATTTTGAGCCCCAATATTCTCAAGCTAGAAAATTATTGACAAAATTATTGGCTCTTACGTCAATTATTGATGATACATACGATGCTTATGGAACTATAGATGAACTAAAACTTTTCACTGAGGCAATTGAAAGGTTGGGAAAGAAATTATAAATAGACAATATTTTTTGTTATGCTAGGAAGCCAACCTAATATTTTATACTCTAACTTTAAATAAAATTAATTATGATATCAATTTTTCTATTTTCTTTAGATTCTCACTCTTTTTTTAGTTTTTTTCTCTCTTTCATAACTCTTTCATTTATTAACAGAGTTAATGCAATTTATTAATTTCATTAGTTTATTATCAATTTAAATCAATTTTGGATTTTTTTCTTTTTATTAATTTCAAAATTCTTAAAAAATCTATTGAGGTTGCAACTCCATCAATTTCAGTTTCCAACCATTTGTGCATTTTTCCAAAATTTTTCTAATTTTTTCTTTTAAAGAGCTAAAGTAAAAAAACATCCAACATAGTCAACAACCAAAACCTTTATTTCTTCATATCTGAAATTCTTAAGGAAAATATCATGCCTTTCTTAGTTTTAAGATTTGAAATTTAATTTGGAATTAATGGTCAGGAGATTTGTGATATTATTGGTACCAAATTAAACTTTTTAAGTTGTTTCATTCCAGGTGGGATATTGGCTGTTTGAATGATCTTCCAAAATACATGAAATTAATTTATGTGTCTCTCCTCAAGATTTTTGAAGAAGCCGAACGAGAACTTGAAAAGCAAGGAAGAGTATATTGCATTAAATATGCCATAAAAGAAGTAAGACTCTCTTTTGACCATTTTACAATATGTTATTTTTTATTTTGGTTGTTTACAATATAAAATTTGAATATACACCACTTGCTTAAATAAACGATTGAGTTGAGCAATAAACTAATCTAAATTGATTTAGATAATATATTACTTGTTTTATTCTTTAACTTATTCAATTTGAAAATAGAGTGCATCCAACGTGTAAATTAATGGTAAATTAGTCTAAATACTTCATGAAGTTCTTTTGTTTTTTTTGTTAGCATGTATATTCTTAATAAAAATAATTGAATTCATCATATCACAATTGTTTCTAGACTTATCTAGAACTACAGTAATTTAGATTTGAATGTGAGATCTAAGATATTTTTAAGTAAAAAATTCGATTTTTTTGTGAAGAGATATGAGGTGATACTATAAGGAACTCTAACACTTAAATTAGCAAGAATTTTAGATAATTTTTTAGTATATTAGAGTTAAAAAATACCTGAAACAAAAGAGACATTCATATAAATATATAGTGGTCATTCCTGTAACCTCCCCTCTTTATTCAGCAGGTAGGTAGTTATTTCTCCTTTTATCTAGAGATTGCTATGACTCCATATTTAAATATATGAACTTATTTGTAGGTGTAGTTTAGATTTTGTGCTGAAGTTGATTCGAAGAAGTCAAATGCATAGCAATTGTAGAATTGGGTTTTATCTTACTTTTGGACCTAACTTCTAGTTTTAGACTAGGGTATGAATAACAATATTCCAAATACACTATTATCAATAATGATTTTGTTATATAATATGCGTTGAATGGCAGCTTCAGAAGACAATTCAGGCCTACATGACGGAGATCAAATGGTTGAATAACAAGTATATACCAACAATGGCAGAGTACATCCAAACATCAACAATATCATCTGGTTATCCGTTGTTAATAACAGTTTCTTACATTGGCATGGGAGATATGGCCATAGAAGACATCTTCAAATGGGTAACAAGTAAACCCAAAATTGTTAGAGCTTCCACAATTATTTGCAGGTTCATGGATGACATTGTCTCTAATGAGGTATATTTATGTCCAATATACAAACACAACATAAAAGTTTAACTACCATACTAAATATATATACAAAAATTAGCCACTAAATTAAACAATACTAGAAAGACAATAATCAAAATTATTTTATTTAATTTAACATTTAAAATTTTATAATTAAATTTTAATGAGTAATTTATTTTTTGAATGTTTTTCCTTATTCTTTAGTTATGTAAAAATTATTTTAAAAACTAAATCTCATAATATTTTACAGCTTGAACAGAAAAGAGAACATGTTACCTCAATAATAGAATGCTATATGAGAGAATATGATATATCCAAAGAAGAAGCCATTCAAGAATTGAAAAAGGGAGTTACAGATGCTTGGAAGGATATAAAATGAGGAATGCCTCAAGCCAACTAAAGTTCCAATGTTGTTTCTAATGCGTGTTGTCAATCTGGCACGATTTATGGATGTGATGTACAAAGATGAAGATTGTTACACTCATGCTGAAGGCAAAATGAAGAAATGCATTCAAGCTTTGCTTGTTAATTCGGTGCCAATAATATGAGAAGGAAGGATAGGAAACCTCTTATGCCTAAGCAAAATATAATCTAATAAAGTTAGAGGAGAATTTTCTTATTTAACATATGAGAAAGTAAAGAGGAATAATGTTTTTTTTTTATCAATGCAAATAATAGGTTAAAAAAAATTTAAATTAATTAAATATAATATGATTAGTAGATCTAAAATACGACCAGTTATTCACATTATTTGTATCTCTCATTGTTTACTTAGCAGGATTGTTAATATATTATCTTTTGAATTATCTAACTATTGAATTATCTAACTATTTACACTTAGAGATTGCAATAATAGAATTTGCAACCTTTGCTGCTTATAAAATGCTATAATATAATACTTAATTATTGTGAAAAAATACTAGAGAGTCATTAAAATTTATATTTTTGGTTATTATTTTTAATTATTATTTTAATTTTTTTTAATTTACTAATCTAATAATATGTATTTTAATCTATATTTTTAAATATTAATAATTAATTAATAAAAAATAATAATAAATTCTGGTTATCATATAACGTTCTTCGTTATTGTGTAATTGGTCTGTTATCTATAGACCAAGATCCTTTGCCTCACTAGTCACTCTATAGACCAAGATCCTCTACCTCACTAGTCGCTACTTTGTAAATAAAACATAGAAAGAGCAATATCTAATAAATTTAAGATTAGACATGTTGGTCGTAACGAATTTTGATTTCTTTTATATGTTCTTAATAATTATTATCATGAAATAGATCGGTCTCTTTGTTATTTTGAATGGATTAATTTGTTTCATAATAATTTTTTTAAAAATTTAATTGTCTTATAACAAAATTTGTTAAAATTTTTATTTATTTATACTCAAAATTTGATTGAAAATGAAAAAAAAAAGACTAGTTTAATAATTTTTGAAAATCTTTAGTGAATAAAATTTATTAATAACTGAATTTTTTTATCCTAATTTGATAAAAAAAATTTCAAGAGGTTTTAAAAAATGCAAACTCTCATTTAGCATTTGGTAAATCGAAAATACTATATGGTTGTACTTTTAAAAGATAAAAATACTTTTAAAAATATCTAAAATAGATTTTTTTAAAATAACATGCATGTTATTTATCAAAATAAAAAAGTTTAATATAATTTCATATATTAATTAATATCTAAATTTAATTTTTATATTAATATTTATTATAATATTTTTAAATTTTAAAAATATTTTATTAAATATATTTATTATTAATTGTACTTATTAAAAATTATTTTTAATTTAATTTATCAAACATAAATATTATAACTTTAAAAAATAAAAGCATTATGAAGCTAGGCAAAAAATTGGACGGTCTCATCATTTTTGCACTATTAAATGGTTCCGATAATAAAATATGTTTTTAAGTTTCTAATAATTATTAAATAATCTTTATTTGATTTTAATTATAAAATAAACCTTTATTGATTATTTATTATAAAATTTATTCTCTTTTTTATAAATTATTATTTTATTATTTATCTATCATATTTATTAACAATTAAAAATAAAACAATAATAAAATAGGTCTTCTATTAATCGTCATCTCCATAAATGTTTTGACAATATACGAATTAATAATTTTTTATATATTGATCTGTTACATCTGTAAAAACTAAGAAAAAATCGTAATTATTGATAATTCAATCGATTGAAAGTATAACACAATCGATTAGAAGTGTAATAATCTAGCAAGATGTCGATTCTAAAAAATCTCACAAACAACTCAAATCAAAAAAATTTTTAAATATTTTTGTCGTAATTAAATTACAAATTTGTTGTTATTTTTGATGAAAAGTTTTCTGTTAATTTGAATTGAAGTTTAAAATTAATATAATTTAAAAAATATTTTTAAGAAATGAGAGCATAATGATAATTTTTTATTTCAAAATATACTAAAAAAATATATAATAGAAAAGATAATTAAAATATTGTAAAATGAGAATTTATTTTCATATGATCATACAAGTTTTATTAATTATTAATTAGAATCATTTAGGAATTCGTTCAATAAAGATTAAACTGAGATAACTCTTGAATTAATTAGAATCGCTAAAATAGATTAAATTCGTCAGATTAGCTCATTTATCTGACTTAAATAGATGGGTATTTCACTCTAAAATCAAACTCATAAGAAAAGAGAGCCTAAATGACTTAGCTCGATTAATCAGAAAAAATAGCGAATTAAGTTGGTCAATTCTCGGGTCAAACGGATGCATCTTTTTTTTCCAAAATAAGTTAGTATATTTTTTTTTTGTAGATTCGACCTGAAATTCGATTAGCTCTCTAAAAAATGTAACACGACTAATTTAAAGATTTTTTTTTTGCTAATATTTATTTTAAATTGCTCATCCCAAAAAAATGGAGTTTTTTTTCCAATATTTAATAAAAAAATTTACTGGGTTAGACTCTGACAATAAATTATTCGAAATAGCTAGAAAATTAAAGCCCATAAATAAAGGATTTTCAATAACTAAACTATATTGATACAAGAAGTAATAAGTACCTATGGATATATATGAATAAATTTCAAGAATATATATATATATATATATATATATTTATAATTAAATTTAATAAATAATACTAACAAATATATTAGAATATACAAATTAGATATATATGACCTATTAAATAGTTTATATGGATGATTAAGATTAAACTAAAAAGCTATAAAATATTTTAAAATGGTAGTTTATTTATCATATATACAAACGCATTTTTATTGACAAAATAATATATCTCATATATATATCCTTATTATTTTTAGTTTTTCATGGCATTTCCTAACCTGACAAGTGATTATTAGAATTCTATTTAACAGTTTATTACTAATCAATAAATTATTATATACACAAAATAAAATTTAAATGCCAAATACTTATTTATTATTTATTTATATGATATATATAGTTATATAAATTATACTTTAAATAAATTTTATTATATACAAAGTATCTAATAATAACTTATATTTACATTAAATTTATTTGTCAGATTTTAGTTGTGAAAATATAAATTATAAAATATAAAAATATTTTAAAATTAAAAAATAATACAAATTATTTTAATTTATTTATTTTAATATAACATCATTGATATTTACATAAATTTTTTGTATTTATTTGAAAAATTTATCTATTTAATAAAAAAATTTAAAACGTAAATTCTTTTTTAAAAATGAAATAAAAAATTAAAAACAAAAAATAAAATATGTTATATTAATTTAAAAAATATTTAATTTCAAAAATTGAAAACGCTTATAAGCGCACTTTTTAGTACTTCAAATAAAAAATAAACCCAAAATCCCATTATTTTTAGTAATTTTTTCATCTACACCCGCTAAACATGTCTAACCCGCACTACTGCACTACTCTCTGCCCCACTAAAACCTAACTTTTACACACGGATTTAGATCCTCTAAAGTTTGAATTTCACTTTAAAGAGTAAAGTCTAATCTCTCACCCATAAGAAGGTGGGATTCACTTGGTTTTTTCCAAAGATGGCCAACAACACGTCGACAATCTTTTTGTCTACAGCAGACATCCCCTTGTAGGTCACCTTAATAAAAGTGTTGGACCCCGCCCCAAAACTCCAATATGTTGGGATGAGGCGTTGCCCTTCTAACGACAGCCAGAAGGGGTGGCGACCTTTGACTGGGTGCACTTTGAAGTACTTATCCTTGAACCCATGGTAAGAGTCTTCGAACAAGTAAAAAATCTTCCGACCCTGGGTAGATCAGAAGGACATGAACCCTTTCCTCGCTTTTCCTTCATTGGAAGGATTCGTGAGGTTGAATAGATAAAGGAAAACGTCGACGGATATCGGCAGCTCTAAGTATTCACACACCATCTCGAAACAGCGGATGGAAGTCCAACTGTTCGGATGCAACTGCGATGGCACCACGGAGATCCGGTTAAGGAGCGCCATTTGAAAAGAAGAGAAAGGAATTCGAACCCCCAGTTGGATAAATATTGCCTTGTAGAACCAGATCCGGTCGGCAACTCGGGAGGAGCGAAGGTTGAGTTCGTATAACCGTTCGTTGGGAGCGGGAATGAAAATATCATAATTGGACTCCTCGTCAGTCCCGCTGCACAAGTACTCGACTTGACGGAACTTAGTCAACTCCTCCTCACCCATCTGATTTGGAAAATCCTTCACGTCAGAGATCACCCAAGCGTACCGGTCGTAACCCACGCCTAAGGTGGAAGCTCGTGAGACGATACGAGGCATACCTACAGTGGGGGCACCACTCGGTTAGTCTATGCGGTCGAGAGTTCGAAAAAGGCCCAGAACTACGTTTAGCCTATTCAACAACTGAAACCAAGCATGGCCGAAGCAAATCCTAAGTAAAGCCTAAAACTAAAGCCCTGGAATGGTAACCCCCTAATGCACCTATCTAACACTAACGTCACTTAACATATGAGTAAAATCAGAAAAACAACATGCACACAGAACACAGACAGTGAAGGTAAAACAAATATGGAGCAAAAAGTGGAAGATGAGTGCTTACCAAGATAGTTGCAGAGATTTGGAAGGAAGCAATAAGGGGCGAACGTGCAAGGACACATGAATGGTAGTAGAAAATTCGGAGAGAAGAAGACAGAAATGGGAAGAACAAGGGAATGAAGTGAAAGCAAAATGGAAAACTGATTGGGGGATTAAGAAATTGACTCAAGAAGCGCAAAAGACAAAGGGCAAAATAGTCTTTGCACGTAGGATTTTGAAATAACCCATTATGAGCATTAAATGCTTGAGCATTAAATTCATAATCAATTTGAATTAATTAAATAGTTAATTTATTCGTCTGCATAAATAAATATTAAAAGTTTAAATTTTGTTTTAATTAAATAATTAATTCACTTGTTCTAAATTTGTTGAGTTAAAAAATACTGTAAAAAATTAGCAATAATAATTTTGTTATATAATATGTGTGGCATGCCAGCTTCAGAAGACAACCCAGGCCTTTATGACTGAGGCCAAATGGTTGAATAAAAAGTATATACCAACAATAGCAGAGTACATACAAATCTCAACATTATCATCTGCTTATCCATTCCTCGTGACAAGTTCTTACATTGGCATGGGAGATATGGCCATAGAAGACATCTTCAAATGGGTAACAAGTAAACCCAAAATTGTTACAGCTTCCACAATTATTTGCAGGTTCATGGATGACATTGTCTCTAATGAGGTATATTTTATGTGCAATATACAAACACAACATAAAAGTTTAACTATCATATTAGGTATATATAATAATTAGTTATTCGTATAAAATATATATGAAAAATAAATTTAAAAATATATATATATTTATATAAAAAATAATACTAAAAAAATAATAATTTAAAATTATTTTATTTAATTTAACATCTAAAATTTTATATATGTATTTATAATTACATACTTATTATATTTAAAATTACCCATTTATTTTAATAATAATTAAGAAATATAAAATAATAAAAAAAACTTTGAACTATTTTAAATTGATTTTTGTTGTCTTTCAAATATTTTCGTTATACAAAAATATATAGTGTTGACTTTTGTGTGCATATTGTATTATTTTTTAAAGTTCAATTTATATTATAATTGAATTTTAATGTATAATTTTTTTTTGGAATTTTTTCCTTATTATATTTAGTCATGTGAAAGTTATTTTAGTAGCTAAATCACATTGAACAGTTTGAACAGGAAAGAGAACATGTTACCTCAATAATAGAATGCTATATGAGAGATTATGGTGTATCTAAAGAAGAAGCCATTCAAGAATTGCAAAAGGGAGTTACAGATGCTTGGAAGGATATAAATGAAGAATGCCTCAAGCCAACAGAAGTTCCAAGGCAGTTTCTAATGAATATTCTCAACATGTCACGATTTATAGATGTGATGTACAAAGATGAAGATTGCTACACTCATGCTGAAGGAAAAATGAAGAAATGCATTGAAGCTTTGCTTGTTGATCCGGTGCCAATCAATAATATAAGGAAGGATATGAAACCTTTTATATATGCCTAAACAAAATTGTAAGAGAATTTTTTTTTAATATAAAGTATTTATTTATTTTGGTTCTAAAAATATTTCAAACTAGATACTTTAGCTTTTAACTAACTAAAATTAATTAACTTGTTAGTCTTTAATATTTAACTCTGTAGGTCATATTAATTTTTGGTCCACTTTATTCGTCAACTCCTCACACAACTGTCTTAGGTAGTTGTCGTATCAGATATTAAATGCCACACGTTTGATCCTTCAAAATATTATTGTCAGATAAATTAGCTAGTCCTCAAAATTATTTATTATAAGATAAATCAATCTCAAAAAATATTTATTATTAAAAAAATTATGCTATCACAAATATAAAAAAAATTTAAATTAGAATATCTACTTTTTGCTTATCAGAGATAAAATTTGACCATTCAATAGCACAATCACCTAAGTTATTTTTTAAAATAGCTCCGAAAACTTTTTTCAGCTTTTCTTAGTCTCACTATTTACTACAACATAGACAATCACATAGAAGTAATTAAGACAAAGTATAAAATTAAGAGGGAGAGTGAGACTAATGCTAAAGAGGTTGGACAATATAATATTAATGGAGTTTCACCAAAAAGTGATGAAGGAACACAGGGAGCCGTCACTAAAATTGGAGCACTGGGAATAGTAGTTGAGACCGGAACACAGGAAGACCTCATGATAGTTAGCTACTAGTAACATGGAGCATGTTGGGGCTAGAACTGTAGGACTTCAACCTTAAATTCCTATAACAACCAACAAAGCAGAAAATTCACAAAATGAATGTCTATGGCTAATTTATTGCATTTGGAATAGTGTAAGAGAATGCTTCCAAATCAAAACTTATAATCCAAATCACACTTGTACAAGAGAGTTTTAATCTAGTCTAATTTATTAGAATTGGGTAACAGTCCAGTTGGAGAAGAGGCTTGATATGAGCCCAAGTACCAATCATGACCCATAGAGAAAACTATAGATGATGAAGGGGTGATTGGACCGAGAAAGTCAAGTCCAGAGCAGAAAAACAAAAGAAAAAGGAAGTAACCAGTTTGGATGAAGGACTACAAAGCGTAAAGGAATGCACAGAAGGAGAATAATGCTGGAGAACCTAGTGGATAGAGTCATATACAGCACGAAATGGAGTCATAAAAAACATATAGAAAATATCATATATCCTTGAGGAGTCTCTCTTATTCAAAAAGAGAATTATTATCTTATCTTCATCGTCCATGTAATTCTCACATATTTTTGTTAATTATTTTTATTTGAGGTTATTGCCTGTTATTGTGATTCTCTGTGTTAATTGTTGATTCTAAAATTATTTTATTGGTTCGTTGCCAAGGAGTACCAAGTGGAGTACCAATTGGTGCTTTTGTTGAGAGGTCACGACGGCGGAAGGAACTCACCTAAATCGGTTGGAGGAACTCACTTTCTCTAACAAAAACAAAGTTGAGATGTTGAGTCGGAGGCTTGTTAAGGCTAATGAGCGCATTGTAGAGACATAATACCAACTTACCACCATCGAAAACATTCTCCGCGAGAATATGAAGTTAAAGACTAAGAGAGATGATCAGATTCAGCCAAGGGAGGAATCAATGATTGATTCTGGTTCAGGATCACCAAGCCCTCATGGGGATTGGCCACGCAAGTTGAAGGTGGCCAACTTACCTATGTTTGATGGACAGGGGGTAGAAGACTGGATCTTCAGAGCTCATGAGTATCTTAAAACTTTTGACATTTTCGTTGAGCAGAGAATCTGTGTACTTTCCTTCCATTTTGTCGGAGCCGCGTATGGATGGTACCGTTGAAGAGTCAACAATAACAGATTTTTCTTGACGTCCTAAATTCTTATTTTGCTAAAAACGTCTTCTCTAATCACCGCATTGCCCTAGAAGAATTTGTGGAAGAATACCAATGTTAGTTTGAAGAGCTCAACAACCAATTAACCATTTGACTGGACTGAGTGAGGAGTGGATCATAGCCCTCTTCATTGCTAGACTTCAAGAGCATTTGAAGTATGAATTGTTACTGACCTAATACAGTTCATATATACATCCAAGTTGTATCTATTGCTAAAATGTATGAACAGAAATGGTAATTAATATTATATTATTATTATATTATATAAAAGGTCCATAGAAGTATATTAATTTATTAGAATAGTATCAAATGGAAATTAATATTAAATCACTATGACTCAAAAAAAAAAAAATATTAAACTGAAGAGCCAATACATGTGATCTTATTTCCCAACAAAGAAATAAAGCATTCCAACATTAACTAAATATAAATACTAAT